>NW_006285483.1:345534-358130 GCF_000327345.1 Myotis davidii
GGCGGGGAGGGGGGTCAATTGGGGGAAAAGGAGACATATGTAAAACTTTAGACAATAAAAAATAAAATAAAATAAAGATTAATAGCAAAATGAATGCCCCAAATAAACAAGACTTAGAAATCTTTCATTTTTATGGTAAAGATGGTACAACTAGGTCATATTAGCACACCTGGATAATTTTATTTGAAATTCAAGAGTCAAATGGAAAAATTCCCTAATATGTTAATTTCACTAACTTGTTTTTTTCTGTTTATTGGGTTTTGATTTTTTTATAAGTCAGGTTGTTTAATGTTGAGGTTAATATTCAAATTTGAGAAGTGTGACATGTAGCAATCCAAGCAACAAAAAGGTCTTTTGCTGTTACCTCAGTTCTTATTATAGTGGCCTGTTTGGTGCCTCTATAGTTAAGAATCAGGGTTTCCCCCCCTATTTTCAGGGGTCCATGACTTGGCTGTTAGAGATGCTATCCCTGGCTGACTGCCTGGGGTAGTCTATGGGTGAGTGGATGGGTGTTGAATTTTGGTTTTCTTTTAATATGCATGTTGGGGTGGGAGGTGGGGAGTGAATATCTAAACTGTCACATTCAATACAGAAAAATTAATTGGAGATTTCAGGTAAATTGATTTTAAACATTTTTTTTGAACTTCCCAAATATAACCTTGTTTAAAACTGTTACTTGCAGTCTTGTTATGAGCCAGTATTTTTAAGTCCCCAGGAGGGGATTGATTGGGGGAGGTCCTAATGAGATTACGCAAGCCCAGATCCTAAGATTATATCTGCATGATTTTAAAACCTAAGTTTATTCAGTTGTTTTCTTTTTAATTTCTAAACGAGTACATTCGCACACCTGCACTCCCCCCTCCCAGTTAATTGCAATCTAATGCCAAGAGGCACCTCTTTATTACCAAATAGTCTGTGTGACCAAGGACTAACATTTTTAAGTTTACTCAGCTCTATCCTTATGGGCCTATATATTTAATACCTCCAAAGATATTTTCAGGATAGGCTTTGTATACTTTTGTTGCTTATTTAGAGTCCTGTGGTATGTTTGTGGTATAGGAATGTCATGGTAAATTGTTTTTCAATAAATATTTTGAAACTTATGTTTCCATATGACGTTTTTTTTTTAATCTATATTTTTGGGTTTTGTGCACATAGAACATTTCCTAGGATAAAATCAAGCAAATGACTTAAGGCCTCATTCAGTTTGAGCTTAATTTAGCTCATTATTCTGTGGCAAAGCAACTTGATACTAGGAGCCTAGGATCGCAGCATTATAATGTTAAGTGGCAGCCAGTTTTATCTAAAAAAAAAAAAATCATTATTGGCAGTTTTCCCTTATCACTACTTTAATGTAGTTTTCTGTAAATCCAGACACTTTGATTTAATGCAGATACTCTAGATTGTGAAACGAGATTGTCATCTTCTGTTAGTGATATAACTTAATATGCTATTTATGGTTCTAATGAAGAATAATACCCTAATAATTTATAGTGTGGAATGTTTAGAATAAGTTAGAGAGGTAAATGTCACCATAATTTCTAGAATTTAAAAAAAAAAATCTCCAAGGAAGAAAAGAAAATTTATCTCACAATAACCAATAGCTCTCACAAAATTTTCTCATGTGGTAGGATTGTGTGTAAGGAAGCCTACCTAGAACAACTTAAAAGATTTTTCTGGAAGTTCAGCAAAGTCATGTTAGAAAGGGGCCTTTGGTCTCATCCTCTCTGACTTTCATTTCTCTTATCCAGTCTTTCCTAAAGTTTGGTGCTACTCAAGTTGGGTGCATCAGGGAGCTCTGTAACACTCATGTGCCACACAGGTGGTCTATCACTTCTGCATCCAGTTTAATGGAGCCGAATGGTTTCTTAGACCATTATTCTTACGGGTTCCTAAAGCTGACTTTGCTCAAAGCATTAGGACCCTTATTACCATATCAAAGTTTTGTCTCTGCTTAAGAATGAACTCACTGTTGCTTCGTAGTAATCCCAATATGCTTTCATTTTTTTAAAATAAAAAAATTGACAAAGACTTTTGCTCCTAGGCTGTTTGGGAAGCGTTCATAACATGGTGAAGATTGAGAACCGAGACTGCAACCTTATAAATAATAACTGTTGCCACTTGGCTGCTCCTTCTAATGCAAATACTCAACAGTAAACATGCCTAAAACATAATTGAAGCTTTTGGCCATACTTTTGAAAGAATTGTTTGCTAAGTAGCAGGTATAGTTAACTGTCAGTTGGTATTTATTCTTTCTCCAGAATGTGTAGCCTTGATGCTTCCAAACTGCTTGTTGTGTTTTGTTTGTTTTTTCTTTTTTTTCTGAATAGCAAAGTTACTACTGGAAAAACTTATTTATGATTAGTGCAAATTTTTTAAGAGTTTCATTTTGCTTTAAAATTAACGTATATTTCATCTCTTGGCTTCGGTGAACCTCAGATCTTGCTAGGAAATTCTTTTTTTAAAATCTGACATTTGGATTAATCTCCAGCTTGAACACTAATAGTTGTATTGTCCACAAATCTCAGGAATGTTTTAGGCAGAAAACTGGTTGTACCTTGTTGGTGATCTGAAGGAGTGTACTTTAGGATTTATTAAATAATACCCTTCTTTAATTGCAGTCCTAGGTATCGAATAGCATGAGTGGCCTTAGTGAGTTTGTTGAAGTGTACATTTTTTCAAAAGTAAAATTTAAGATTAAAAATATATGCTATATATAGATATCTAGAAAACTTGGTTTGTGACTAATAGTGGCACAATACTTTCTATAGAAATATCTAAGGTCATTGATAGATTTCTTTTTTAAGACAATTCTTCATTGTGTCATAATGACCTTTCATATCATCCTTATCACAAACTTGTAGTACCCATCATTATTTGTAACCATTAAACCATACTGAGTATGTTTGTAACCAGCATTGTGATATATTCTGTACTTGTATTGCTAAAACTGAATTATTGACCTAATAAATATAGTGTTCCTGCATTCATAGTGTGTTTCCAATTTAGTCTGAACACTTTTGATTAGAACTTGGGATTTAAACATTGCAGACTGTTTTCATTTTAGAGAACAGTGCAAGAGAAGCTGTTGGGACCAGAACATAAGTGCTCTTGTTCAAGAAAAGAAAGATATGTGGCAGAGGAGGCACAAGGTAACAGTATTTGGAAATGGTGCCCATGAAAGTACTTTGGAAAAGACAAAGCACAATAATGCAGGGGACTTTAGACTTTACCAAAGCCACTACACTATTCTTTTCCCTAGTCTTTTAACTTTAAAGGGCTAAAAAATGGTGATGAGACCTGCTGAAATTCTGCTGACTTTCATAGTGCACAAAACTCTGGATTTGAGTTACAGTTAAGCTCTGCCTCTGACAGTAGGAATTGTGTTTCATTTTCTCATATGAATGGTGGGATCAAATTCAGTCTCAAAAAAACAAAAACCAGCGTGACACATCATTTATCTTAAGCACTCTTAAAACAGTTACAAGAAGTAAAATCAAATTTTTAAAAATAAAATCAATGTTTAGACAAAGTTCTACCTTCACTTGGAACAGCCAGCACTGGCTTCAAGTACAAATGTACTGAATTTGTACATTTTCCCTTTTACCCACTTGTGACTTATAACATGCTGTTCTTGTCTGGAATGTCATTTCCTGTGTAAAGTCTTATCTGTTCAGCTCAATGGACAAGAGAGCCATGCTTCCCTTAAGGCTTAAGTTTCCTCTTGGTACTTAAGCGATATTTTACTTAAAGCTTTGTTAAAGCCATTACCATATAATCATATAACTTACAGAATTAAGACCGTTTCCAGCTCATAAACTTTGACAATTTGTGCATTTAACAAAGTTTACTGTGTAACCGATACTATTCCAAGTATTAGCAAATTATACCCACTTATGCACATTTCTACAGTTTGAAAATTGAAAGCAAATTACTCATTAGGATAGCTATTACAGCACATGATTGGTGGGAATATAAAATGATGCATGTGCTTTGGAAAATGGGTGGTTCCAAAAAAACTAAAAATAGAATTACCCTGTGACCCAGCAATCCCTTGTCTAGGTAATATAAAAGAATTAAAAGTAGGATTCAAACTGATACTCATACACCCATGTTCATAGCTTTCACAATAGCCAAAATATGGACGCAACCCAAATGTCCATCAACGGATAAATGGATTTTTAAAAACGTGGTATATACTACATACAATGAAACATTATTCAGAAAGGAAAGCCAACACATTCTACAACACAGATGAACCTTGATGGCACTATGTTAAGTGAAATACACCAGTCACAAAAGGAAGGGGAAGAAGAGTGGATACTGTATGATTCCACTTATGTGAGGTATGTAAGGTAGTCAAACTCCTAAAACAAAGTAGAATGTTGGTTGTCAGAGCTAGGAGGAGGGGGAAATGGGGAGTGGTTGCTTAATGGGTATAGAGTTTCAGTTTTGCAAGATGAAAAAGGTCTGGAGATCAGTTGCACAACAATGAACATACTAACACTACTGAACTGTACATTTACAAATAAGGTAAAGTTGAGTTACCACATTTTTAAAAAATTTCAGGGCATTCCCTAACCGGTTTGGCTCAGTGGATAGAGCATTGGCCTGCGGACTCAGGGGTCCCAGGTTCGATACCAGTCGAGGGCATGTACCTTGGTTGCGGGGACATCCCCAGTAGGGGGCGTGCAGGAGGCAGCTGATCGATGTTTCTAACCATCTCCCTTCCTCTGTAAAAAATCAATAAAATATATTAAAAAAAATTTTCGGGCAAAGGCTTTCGGCTTGCATAAGCAGTTAAATCAGACCTGATACATAAAGTTTGAAAAAATATCACTTTTCGATGCTTGATAAACCTCAACTGTGATTTATTTCTGGATTAGAACATTGATGTAACATGTAGAAGTTGATTTAAATTCCGGCTCAGCACAGAATCAGGCTTTATTTTTCAGTCTTGGTGTTATTTAAATACAGGGGCTGGGAATGGGGGGTAAAAGGTTTACAGTTGTGACTACATGAAAGATTATTCTTGTATTATCACTTTCCATACAAACAACTGTAAACCTACTTTTGCCCCACCCTGTAGTTTATTTTTCTTTCCTGTTATTGGCTGTGACCAATTGCCAGTCCACATTCTGCATCTGTTATGTTGGTGTCAGAATTACCAAATTTCTCCCCTTGCTGGGTGGTTCAGCTGATTGGAGCATGGTCCCATACACCAAAAGGTGGCAGGTTTGATTTCTGGTCAGGGCACATACTTAGGTTGCGGTTCAGTCCCTGGTGGGGGTGAGATGGGGAGTACTGGAAGCAACTGCTCCATGTCTCTCCCCATTTCCTCCCCTCCATCCCTTCCACTCTATCTAAAATCAATAGAAAAATACCCTCAAGTGAGGATTAACAAGAGAGAACAAATGATACCAGGAGAAGCAATAGATTGTGCTTTGTGGGTTACTTACCTTTTGTGGAAATGCTTTGGCCACATATTTGTGTTATTAGTGTGTGGGAAGTCTGCTGGTGTGAGGGTCGTAGGTCTGAGGGGTTTTTTTTTTTTGTTTTTTAAAATATATTTTATTGAGTTTTTACAGAGAGGAAAGGAGAGAGATAGTTAGAAACATCGATGAGAGAGAAACACCCACCAGCTGCCTCCTTCACACTCCCCACTGGGAATGTGCCCGCAACCCAGGTACATGCCCTTGACCGGGATCGAACCTGGGACTTTTCAGTCCGCAGGCCGATGCTCTGTCCACTGAGCCAAACCGGTTTCGGCAGGTCTGAGTTTTAGTGCCACTTCTGGTGTTGACGCCCTATACAACTTTGGAGAAGTCACCTTTTTTCTTGGGCTTCTTTTCCCCCATCTGAACCAGGAGTTGGTTCGATTAAAAGCTCTATTTGGGTTTATTCATTCACTCATTTATTCATTTTTTCAATCAATCATTCATTCTACAAATGTTTAAGTACCTACTACATGCTGGGTACTATCGTAATTGCTTGGAATATAGCAATGAAATAAAACAGACAAAAAGCTCTGCCCTATGGAACTTACATTTTAGTGGGAGAAGACCATCAATAAGTAAGAAATAAAATCAGTCCTAGCTGGTTTGCCTTAGTGGATAGAGTGTCAGCCTGCAGACTGAAGGGTCCCAGGTTCTATTCTGGTCAAGGGCACATGCCCGGGTTGTGGGCTTGATCCCGAGTGGGGGGCGTGCAGGGGGCAGCCAATCAATGATTCTCTCATCATTGATGTTTCTGTATCTCCCTCTCCCTTTCCTCTGAAATCAATAGAATATATTAAAATAAAATCATAAACTAAATTATCTAATATTTGAGGGGTATAAGTGCTTTAGGAAAACAAAAACGGATATTTAGAGTGTGTGTGGGGGGGGGCGTGTTGGAATTTAAAACAGGACAGGGTAGGCTGCACTGAACAAAGATTTGAGAGCAGTTAAGGAGTTAGCAAGTGGGTATCTTGAGGAAGAACTTTCCAGACAGAGGAAACAGCCAGTGAAAAGGCCCTGAGGCAGGAGCATGCTTGACAAGTATGAAAATGCAAGGATGAGGGCAGAGAAGTAACACGATGGACAGCAGGGATAGACTGTACATGGCCTTATAGCACATGCTTTGGCTTTTAATCTGCATGAGGCTTTTAATCTGTTGGAGAGGTTTGTTTCAATACTTTAGGTTCACAGCAAAACTGAGCAGAAAGTGCAGAAATTTCCTATATACTGCCATCCCCACGCATGCATAGCCTTCTCCACCGGAGTGGTACATTTGTTACACTTGATGAACCTACATTGATACATCATAATCACTCAGTGTCCATAGTTTATGTTAGGGTTCACTCTTGTTTGCACATTGTATGTGTTTGGACAAATGTACAATAACATGTATCTACCATTCTAGTATCATACAAGTGTGCTACTAGTATCCTGTGCTGTTGGAGGATTTTGAGTTGAGCAATGTCAAGTGATCTGCCCTTTTGGTATTCTGAGATCCCACTGAATTTAAGAGTTAAGGGTGCCAACGCCATGCCTCACCTATTGCCCATTTTGCCTTCAGGTCTCCTGATTGTCCCCCACGCGGATAGCTCCCCCACTTCCTCCTAGTCTCCATATCTCTCTGCACACCCCTGCCTTGGTTGAAAGAGTAAGTAGAGACCCATAATTCCTCTAGGTGGCAGTGCTGCCTCACGCAGGGGACGCCTTCCTGGACCTTCCTAAGTGAAATCTCTCAGGAGTAGAGAAAATCCGAGACCTCAATTATCAGGGACACATCCCTCCAGCCTGCTTGCCCTTGTCTCAGGGTAGGGATCACCCAAGGCAGGTTCAAGTGTGGCCAGCTGTTAAAAGCCAGAAGTCTGTTGTTTTTCATGTGAAATGTACTGAGTTCATATTGGTAAGTAATCCTTTTTTAAATGTTTTATAAACAAGTAGACACCATAAGTGGCAACTACAGCACATCAGTGGTCTGAATGCAGCACACAGGCTGCTGCTTTTTAAAAAATATATTTTATTGATTTTTTACAGAGAGGAGGGGAGAGGGATAGAGAGTTAGAAGCATGGATGAGAGAGAAACATCCATCAGCTGCCTCCTGCACACTCCCTACTGCGGATGTGCCCGCAACCAAGGTACATGCCCTTGACCGGAATTGAACCTGGGACCCTTCAGTCTGCAGGCCTATGCTCTATCCACTGAGCCAAACCAGCTAGGACTGATGCTGTCTTTTATAAGCAAACATGACTTCATAATTACAACTATAAAAGTATAATCTTTTACTTTTTACAGAGAGGAGGGGAGAGGGATAGAGAGTTAGAAGCATGGATGAGAGAGAAACATCCATCAGCTGCCTCCTGCACACTCCCTACTGCGGATGTGCCCGCAACCAAGGTACATGCCCTTGACCGGAATTGAACCTGGGACCCTTCAGTCTGCAGGCCTATCTGCTGAGCCAGACCACTCACGGCCAGGCTGCTGATTTTCTGACCGCTGGTTTGAATCACCTTCCTGGCAAACTACTGTAGTTGTTTCTTCTTTGGTCTGCCTCTGCCCTCTCACTTCCATGCGTTTTGCTCACAGTCTCCAGAGCACCTACCCAATCCCCAGGTCATAACAGCCCAATTTGGCTGCTTGACATCTCCCTTACCACTGCCCTCCCCGACCCCCCAAAGTTCCCCCACAAGGTTAAATCCAGGCGATTTGGGCAGGCTGCCAGACTTCTCACTCTCTGATCCCAGGCCCACTCCACTCCCCATGCTCGCCTCTGGCAAGCGCACATCAGCTCTTTGTTACTCCTGAGGCCTTCCCCAGGCCTCTGTATTCACCCCGATGTAATTTCTATTCACATGTGTCTCCCCACTAGACTGTGATGGTCCTTGACACAAGTGACCACTTCTTATTATCTGTGTATGTGCGGGGCACCTGCCACTCAAAAGGTGGCTGGCAAATGTTTTTAAATAAATTTAAAAAATGAATGATGCTTGTTAGCCAAGTAAAATAGAGCTGTCTTAAGGATGCTTTATTTCCCATCCCACTTATGCACAATTAAGACCCAAGCATCCTTTTGATAAAAACAAGTTTATCCTTTCCCCTCAGAGGTCCCCGTCTCCCCAGGTGCAGAGGTCTGAAGACAGACATGTGCTCTGGGACCCAGGGCGAGCTGTCCCTCTGCTCCAGCCAGGTCTTCTTATGGGTTGGTCTCTGGGGTTTCTGGGGCTTCCTTAATCCTCTTTCTCTTGAGTTTTGGTGTTTGATGAAGTTTCCTTAAAGAACCTGAAAAAGGGAAGGTCAGAGACAACTCTGATGACATTGCAAATACTAAGAACTTCAGTCTGTAACATTTGGGGAGCAGTGGTAGGGATCTAAAGAAACGAAAAACAAAATCTTACTTCCAATCTATGTCCCTTATTTTTTTCTCACAGAAATCTGGGGGTAGTTTACAGATGCGGGATCTCCCCTAGCCACAGAGTATGGAAATAACCTGCCCATTGACTCATGAGAGAGAACCATCAATCAGCTGCCTCCTGCATGCCCCTCCACTGGGGATCGAGCCCAAAACCCAGGCATGTGTCCTTGACCGGGAATCAAACCAACAACCTCTCAGGGCATGGGACGATGCTCAATCAACTGAGCCACACTGGCCAGGGCAAGACCCATGTTTCTTGACATCTGGCTACAGACTGATTCCTCCCCACTCCTCTCTCTGTTTCATGTTCCAGTTCCCAGTACTTTAGTGCTGGACTGTTTGCAAACACCATTGCCATTGTTTTACTTAAGAACTGACATAAACATGGTGCCAAAGAAACACCATGCATATTACCTTTAATTGCATAGATAAAATTCAGCTCATCATGGGGGGGGTCCATCAGATAGTACCAGTATAGTATCTGTTTTCTTATGTAACACATACAGGAAGAGCATAACCTTATCTCTAATGTCTCCTAGCTCCCTCAAAATTTTTTTTAACATGAATTCATCTAGACTTTTGATCCAAAGTCCCGTTTATAGATAGAAGAGCAAGCTTAAAAGATGCCAAAAGAAACAAACAAGAAAAAGTGGAACATTCTACTGAACAATAGCCTGAGCTCTTCAACAGGTCAGGGAGTAAGAAAGGGGTCTGTTAGGGTAAAAGAGACTTATAGCCAGGTGGGATGCATGAAGTTTAGGAAACCAGTGCAAAAGACTTTTGGGAAATTTTAATATGGAGTATTGAATCCAACAAATAGATGAAGTGAAAATATTGACATGGAAGGTTGATAAGTTAACTGAAGAACACAAGTTCAAATCCAAAGTATATACATTATAGTCTTGGCCAGGTAGTCAGGTGGTTAGAGTGTTGTCCCAATACCCCAAGGTTTTGGGCCCTAGGCAGGCCACATACAAGAATCAACCAATGGCCTGGATGGCGTGGCTAGGTGGTTGAGCATGAACCTATGAATCATGAGGTCACGGTTCCATTCCCTGTCAGGGCACATGCCCAGGTTGCGGGCTTGATCCCCACTGTGGGGCGTGCAGGAGGCAGCCAATCAGTGGTTCTCTCTCATCACTGATGTTTCTATCTCTCACTTCCACTCCTTCCTCTCAGAGATCAACAAAAAATAAAAAGAATCAACCAAAAAATGCATAAGTGGAACAACAAATTGATGTTTCTCTTTCTCAAAAAAAGAAAACCCCACAAAAAAAAGGTATATACATAGTGATCTCATTTTGATTCAAATAGATGTTTTACATACATAAGACAAATTTGGTAAGTGCTAGCTGTGGTGATGACAATGTGCTGTTTATATTTTCTTATTTTCGCTTATCTGTATTATCTAACTTTCTATGTTACGTTTATAGTAATAAAACATTATTTTGAGAATTGCATGAAAGCCATACTTCTTAACCTACCATACAAGGGTTTTCCCTTGTTACCCATATCTTGCACATCTCCATCCTGCTCTGCTATCCACCTCTAAACCCAGACTGTCTGCTCATTGCCCCTCACCTCTGCACACACCTTTGTTCGCCCCTCTTCTCCTCTCTTCCCCACTTCCTCTCCCTACCCCTTTCTTTAAAGCATGTCCCAAATTTACCTCCTCCAGACAGCCTGTCCTACCTTTGCCCTAAGGCCTCAGATTAGTCCTTGGTAAGAGGAGGATAATAATACTGAGCTCCTCGGGATGCTGTAAGGCCTAAGTGAAATTATGAGATACATAATTTCATCTGATTCATGGATTGCTTGGCTTAGATCATCTTAAGTCAGACTGGTCTTCATTCCATTATAGGTTTCACTTCCCCAATTTTAACTGTAGGCACCGGGGCCAGGGCTCACACAGAGCCCAGGCAGGATTCTGTGTCTTAGTAGCTGCCTAACCCATGCTCACTGCACCTGACCTGCTCTCCCATTCGGTACAACTAGACTAGGGGACAAGGCCCCAAGGATTGCTCATCTGCATTAACCCCAGCTAGCTGGCCTTCAGAGGGAACACCTGGGTCCAACTTAGGACCATGCTCTGAGGTCCTAGGGAACCCTATTTGCCTCCCACTTTCTCCCCCAGGAGCTAAATAAGAGCAGCTCACTGGCCCCAGAAGCCAGTTCCAGAAGGGTGAGGAGTGGGTGGCTCCAACATCTCTCTGCACCTCACTGCACAGAAGCGGTCTTCATGGGTTCCAACCATGGCTGGGACTCCTCCCTATTCCCACAGCCTCTGTTCAGAGTCAGGCAGTGCAGTCATCCCCGAGGCCAAAGCTGCTGGGAAAGCCATTCTCTGGCCTTCTGGGAATGAGTGCCCTCCCTTAGCCCACACCCCATGCAACACCTGCAGTGGGTGTCCTGCTACTAGGACCCTTCCTGGGAGTCCCCACTTATGGCCACTAGAAACAGATGGGAAAGTGCCTTCACTTAAATGTTAACTGAGCCGAAACCGGTTTGGCTCAGTGGATAGAGCGTCGGCCTGCGGACTGAAAGGTCCCAGGTTCGATTCCGGTCAAGGGCATGTACCTGGGTTGTGGGCACTTCCCCAGTGGGGGATGTGCAGGAGGCACATGTTTCTCTCTCATCGATGATTCTAACTCTCTGTCTCTCTCCCTTCCTCTCTGTAAAAAATCAATAAAATATATTTTAAAAAAATGTTAACTGAAAAATGCAGAATTCAAAACGGTAGGTATCATGAGAGGGGGAAATTACACAGAACACGGAAGGAAACACACCAAAACAACAATAGTCATGGCCTCTGGGTGCTTCCCTCTTCTGATTGATACTTACCCGTGCATCTCATACTTTCTATAATGAGCATACCTGCCAGGAGGGGGAGGAAAAAGAGAAAACAAAGGGGAGAAAGGGAAGGAATGCAGAAAAAGAAATGCAGGGATGAGAAGCAATGGAAAGGAGGGAAGTGGCAAGGGCCCTCCTCCAGGCACTCTCCACACGTCTAGTGAGCATCACCTCTCCTCACATGGACCCTGGATCTTGGCTCCGCTAGCAGGGAGGCCTCGCCGCTGGGGGCCTGCATCTTGGATAGCCTCTCCTTCATGCCGCTGATGTTACTGTGCAGCCCCCAGGCGCTGCAGAGCTTGGGCAGATTGTCTTCCTGGTCAGCCAGTAAGCAGCTCTCCGGAGCGTCCAACGGGCAGAAGGCTGCCTGCAACGGGGACATAGTATTCAGAAGAGAGTGGAGAAGTGCGAGGCCCGAGTTCCAGTGCCAGCCATGCCCTTGTTGGGAAACTGCTGCGGTCTGGCCGCACCAAACATCTGCCACGCCAGGAGGATGGATGCAGCACAGAAAGGGTCATGGAGATATGGAGGCCAGGCTGCCACCGGTCTGTTCCGGGTGGTTCTTTACTTTGAGGTAGGTCCTCCATTTCTTTTTTTGAGTTACAGTGTTTTATGTGTTTGTCGTGAAGCAATTTTTTTTTAAAGCCCTTTGCAAAATTAAAACTGAGAGCCTGAAAATATCTTTTGAAATTTTCCTGGCCGGTGAAACCCAGGAATCGCTAAAATGACAGCTCCTGGTGTTCAGAGGAGGAATCACTGAACCGATCCACCCACTGGTGTTCAGAGGAAGAGCCGTTGACCCAGAGAGGAAGAGGGTTTGGTTGATGCTGCACAGCTAGAGAGT
>NW_006285483.1:358177-396802 GCF_000327345.1 Myotis davidii
GGTGGTGTTGGGGAGGGGAGTCGGGCATGGTTGGTTAGAGCAGGGCTTCCCTCTGTGCCAGTTGCTTGAACCCTGCTCTTGGAACCCTGCGTGCACACCAACCAGCCCCCAGCGGGCCCAGGAGGAGCTTTCCGGAGCCTCTCACCAGGAACTTGGTGTTCTGGTTGTTCTTGGTGTACTTGTAGAGCCTGAGAAGCTGCTTTGCCTCCAGCTCTGAGAAGAGGGAGACGAATCTCCAGAGCATCCTACAGGGAGAGACCGGAGGCTGAGGGAGGCAGAGCACAGCCCCTGTCCCTCCAGGACCCACCCAGGGAGAAATGGGCCACGGGCTGTCTCCTGGGGCTTTGGTTGGGGGAATGGAGATATGGGGGTTTTCTAGACCTTGACTACCCTGTGCCGGTGATGAGCACCCACACCACACAGAACCTGTGCAATCAGATCACTGCCCTCGGGGGCAGGAGAGTTTTGTGTCCTCTGTGTGTGCAGCTGCGGTGAATCAATGCCGCCCTGAGTGACCAGAGAACTCTGCTCTTCCCACCCACCTTCCCCCTGCTCACTCCAGGATCCTGACTCTTTCACATCCAGCTGAGGGACTAGGGGGTCTTGACTGAGGCGTGACTTGGAGTCTGGAGGGGGTGACCCAGGCGGGGGTGCCGGGGAAGGGCCAGGAGGCTCCCTACTTCTTCCAGTGCTTCATTTCCCAGGCTCGGCAGTAGTGCTTCAGAAAGGTGTTGATGTGGTCGCCTAGGACCACGAGGCTCTGCTTCATATACTTTAGCTTCTTCTTCTGGGGAAGGTCCTGGGGCAGGGACAACTTTCGCAGGCACTTCTTTAATGGCCTTAGACATTCTTTACACTGAGGAGGCAACAAGGGAAGTGAGGGGCCATTTGGAAAAGAAGAAAAGAAGAGGCAGATGGGCCACCCCAGTAACAAGAGGTTAGTCCAGCTGCAGCCCTCAGGACGCAGGAAGGCTTTACACATGCTAAGTAAGGAGGCTCCAGTTAATGTCCTACCCCACTTCTTTCCCAAGAGTGTGACAAATCAGGCAATGAGCTGTGGGTCTGAGGCCTGCCAATTTCTAGCCCAGGTTTCCTGATGTGTGGGGACCAGGGACCAGGCCCTGGGATGGCCCCTTACTCACAATTCTGAAGGTACACTGGTCCAGGCCCTTGGCATGGCACACAAGTGAGTGTCCAGCGGGGATAGTGCTGGAGCTCTTCTCCAAGCAGGGTCCAGCCATCACCTGGGGGCAGACAGGGAGCAGTGGTCTGCTGGGGGGCTTTTGCTCCTGAGGGGCAGTGCTGGGCAACCATTGAGCCAAATGCTAGCCAAAGCCTTTCTCCATTTTCCCTATGACCTTTTCCTTGACCCAGCCCTGACACAAGTGAGTCCTGGGCAAAGAAACCCATCTCTGAGAACCCCTGCGTAGAAAACCTAGAATGGCCCAGCCGGTGTAGCTCAATGGTTGTGCATCAACCTATGAACCAGGAGATCACGGTTTGATTCCTGGTCAGGGCACATGCCCAGGTTGTGGGCTTGATCCCCAGTGTGGGGTGTGCAGGAGACAGCCGATCAATGCTTCTCTCCCATCCTTGATGTTCCTGTCTCTCTCTCTCCCTTTCTCTTCCTCTCTGAAATCAATAAAAACATTATATATATATTTAATATATATTATATATATATTTAAAAGAAAAAGAGCCCTGGCAGGTTTGGCTCAGGGATAGAGCGTTGGCCTGTGGACTGAAAGGTCCCGGGTATGATTCCTGTCAAGGGCACATGACTGGGGTTGCAGGGTTGGTCCCCAGTAGGGGGTGGCGAGTGCAGGAGGCAGCCAATTGATGATTTTCTCTCAACATTGATGTTTCTATCTCTCTCTCCTTCTCCTTTCCTCTCTGAAATCAATAAAAAATATTTTTAAAATAAATAAAAGTGAATAAGAAAATAAGAGTTAACCTAAAATAAAATTTTAAAGAAAAAGAAAACCTAGAATGCCCAACTCATTTTCAAAAATAATAACTATAGCATAGTACAGTAGCTAACTTTTCAAAGCACTAGGTAAACATTAACTCATTTTATTCACTCACAAGTTCCGTGAGCTTAGATATCATCATCCCCGCCTGGTTACAGATAAGAGCACTAAGGCACCAGGGGAGTTAAGTACTCCTTGGCAGAATGAGCAGGGATTCATTTACTCACTCCTTCAGTGAACATTGGTTGAATACCTAAGTCTCAGGCCCACCTCTTTCTGTCCGTAACCCTTAGAATCATGCCATGCTAATGGGCACTCAGAAAAAAAGTGTGATGGTGATGGTAATGGTGAGAAGGAATTTTCTGACAGAAAAAGTGGGCCAAAGAAATCTAATTAATGAAAATAAAGTGACTTGAAGGCAGAGCACAGAATTAGATGGACAGGGTTGGAATTTGTGCCTGACCTTTTAAAAACCTCTCAGAAAAGTGAGTATTAATTCCTGCCTGTGTTCAGGGGAACAAGGAAGATCCAGGCCCAGACCATTCTGAAGGGAGAGATCAGAGAAAGGGAGGTTAGTAGATGGAAAGGGTACAGGACCCAGGTTCTTCCAGGCCCCAGAGACAGGAGACTCTGGCTGATCAACATTATAAACTACACCCCACACAACCACACACACACACACACACCACGAGATCCCTTGTGTCTTCATATCCAACAATCACCTTACCAAGAATCTGCCCATCATCTTGCCAGTAGTGTATGTCCTTGATAAACAATTTGAATGAATTAACCTTCTCTTGTTCTTTTGGTTTCTTGCTAACTCATGTACCTCACCAATTTTCCCTCTCCTCCTTCTACTTGAATTTCGTAGTCTCCGTTTTCCAAAAACAGCCCTTCCAGGGCCCTCCTTTCCTTCCTTCCTCCCAGCCCCACTTCACCTTCTCTAGCGGTTTGTCCTCTCCATCCCCTTGCCCATCTGAGGACTCCATCTCAGCAGGTGTGCCAGTGGGCTCCAGAGTGGCACTCCTTCTGTGCCCCCAGGCTCTGACCTACTGCTCCTGTGACCTCAGTGTCTCAGGGAGTGGGCAGGCTGGCTCCAGAACCCGGGGCAAAACCATGGCAACTGCCAACACAGAGCCCTGTGCCCCTCCCCCGCCCACCCCTCATTCCTAGGGGTGGCCACCAGCCTTCTCCTTTAGCAGGGACTTGGACCAGGGAAGTGAGCACGCTGTGCTGGGAAGACCAGGTGTGCTGGGTGCGCAGCTGGCCAGGGGAGGCCGGCACCCCTTTTCCCAAGAGGCTGTCAGATGCTGTTGATGTTGGAGTAATTTTCCTGCGTGTGTCCCATGCATGCCCCCTCAGGTACACCGTGGGCTTCCCGAGAGTGAGGACCAGGGTTTGTAACATTCCTTTCCGGATTCGGAACAAAGGGCTAGAAGGTGCCCTGAGAGAATGGAATACAGTAGCTCTCTATTGAGCCAGCGCTTCTCTTCCAAGGGGGAGCCTCCGGGAAGTTAATAAGCGCTGGTGCTGGTTGGGGGGTGGTGGTGGTGTTTTTAGGGGTGTGTACAAAAATGCTAGCCTCCGTACACTATCTCCGTTAACCTCCACAACACTCGTCCCTGGGATAAGGTGCCAGGAGTGACCCCGTTTCGCAGAAGAGGAGCCCAGACGTAACTTGCCTCAAGTCCGCAGCCACTAGGTGGGGCGGCGGCGCTGTCAATCTGACTCGGGCCGCTCGGGTTTCCCCACCGCGCCGCCCTCGGGGTCTGGGTGAGCGTTTCCGTGGGCCGCCTGGTCCGTGGGTCCTCGGGGCCTCCCTCGAGGACGTGGCAACGGCGCCCCCGCGCGTCCTTCATCAGGGCGCACGGCGGGTTACTGAGACCGTTGCAGCCTTCGCTTTCTTACTTAACACGCATCTTCGTCTCGGAAACGCTGACCTCCGTCTCCTGGCCCCTGCCATCCTGTCCAAGGGGTCCAGGGTCCCGTGCTCCCCACCCAGTTAGGTCCCTTCCCTCCCCTTGCTTAGCGGGCACCGGGTGGGATCGCCACCGGCCCATGGAGCAGAAGTCAGGGCTTTCCCACACCTTCCCTTCTCCATCTGACCAGGTACCCACACATGATAGGGCCTTTGTGGCTCTTGACATACAGGACAAAGTGGCTTTGCCTCCAACCTGGAAGGCCTGTTCTCTGAGCATTCACTCAGAATTATCTTGCAGCTATGAAGAAGGATCATTATATTGACAACGGTGAGGGGAAGGGGCTCTCCCTTATACACTTGATTGATAATTGGCAAACAATTTGCGTAGCAATGCAAACTGTTAAATGTTCATTCCCTTTGATCCATTTCCACAAATTAGTTCTAAGGAGAGAAGATGTAGGAGGGCTGTTACAATGGTGACAGATTAGAAACAACGGAAGTGCCATCAATGTGTGTGTTGCACGCCCTTGAGTGGGCTCTGACTCTTGGCGACCCTGTGAATGAGAGGGATGTCTGCAGTGTTCTGTCCTCAAAAGCCCTGCTCAGTTCTTGCCTGCGGCTCCTCTTTTGGGTCAGTCTATCTCATATTTGGTCCTCCTCGTTTCCCACCCCCTTCAATTATCCCAGCTTTATTGTCTCTTCCAAAGAACCCTGCCGTCTCATGATGTGCCCAAAGTCGGACAGCGTCAGTTTTGTCATTTTTGCCTTCAGCCATATTTCAGGCTTAATTTGCTCTAGGAGCCACTTGTTCATCTTTCAGGCATTCGTGGTATCTGTAGAGCTCTCCCCCAGAGCCATATTTCAAATGCATCCCTTCTTTCCTATCTTCACTGTCCAACTTCCACACCCATACACAGAATAACAGGGAATACAATGGGTGGATGATCTTAACCTTGTTCTCCAGTGACATATCTTTGCTCTTGGCGGTCTTCCCTAATTCTTCCATTGCTACCCTTCTGAATCTTAGCCTTCTCTCGATTTCTTGACTGCAGTCTCCGTTTGAATTAATGACTGCACCAAGGTAAACAAAATCTTTAACAATTCCAGTGCTTCCTTTGTCTTTGTTAAAGTCGTGTTTTTCTTCTGTAGTCATGATTTTTATCATCTTGATATTCAAATGCAGTCCTGGTTTGGCACTTTTTTCTATCACTTTCATCAGGAGTAATTTCAAATTATGGCTACTTTCTGGCAGTAAGATTGTGTCATTTGCATACCTTAAGTCATTGATATTTCTTGCAACAATTTGTACTCCTTCCTTGAGTCTAGCCCAGTTTTATATATATATATATATATATTCTGTGTACAGATTAAACAAATAACCTATAGCTTGTCATCATCCACACAAAGGCTTTACTGTAGTTTATAAAACATAGACTAAACTTCTTCTGAAATTCTTTGGAGCATTTCAGTATCCAACCAATGTTTGCAAATTTTTTTGCATTATTTTTATTTTTCAATTACACTTTACTTTCAATATTATTTTGTACTGGTTTCAGATGTACAACATAGTGATTAGACAATCATATACCTTACAAAGTGTTCCCCCCAATATTTCCAGTACCCATCTGGCACCATACATGGTTACTACAATATTATTGACTATTTTTTATATGCTGTACACTTTACATCACTGTGACTATTCTGTAACTACCAATTTGTAATTCTTAATCCCTTCACCCTTTTCACCCAGTCCCACCAACCCCTCCCCTCTAGCAGGCACCAGTCCACTCTGTGTGCCTGTGAGTCTGTTTCAATTCTGTTCATTTGTTTATTTTGTTCTTTAAATTCCACATATCAGTGCAGTCATATGATATTTGTCTTTCTCTGACTTATTGGGCTGAGCATGTTTGCAATTTGATCTCAAGGGCCTCTTTTCTGAATCCAACTTGAACTTCCGGCATTTCTTGTTCCGTACAAGGTAGAAGCCTTTGTTGCATCACCCTTGAGCATCACTTTACTTGCATGGAAATTAGAGCAAATAGTTACTACACTCCTTGGCATCTCCTTTCTTGAAGATTGGGATGTATATTGAACATGTCTAGTCTGCAAGCCACTGTTTTGTTTTCCATATTTGTTGATGTATTCTTGTTAGGATTTTGTCAGATTCAGTCTCCGTGGCTTGAAATAATTCTATTGCTATCCCATCTACTCCTGGTAATTTATTTCTTCCCAATACTTTCAGGGCAGAACCCATGCCCCGGGGGTCGTGACCCACAGGTGGAGAACCCATGCCCAAAGGGGTCACACTTAGCTTTCTAGAATTACAGGTCCTTCTTTAGAGGAATCTTCTTCAAAGATATCTGCCATCCTTTTGTCTTTTTTGTGTAAATTTTTGGTGTACTGTTTCCACCTTCCCTTTATTTTCTTTGAATCAGATAATGTGCTACCTTGTTGATCATTCCGCATTCTTAGTTTAGGTCTGAATTTCCCTTTTTTTCTTGAATCTTCTGGTAGAGATCGCTTGTCTTCCCTCTTTTGTTGCTCTCCTCCATCTCCTTACATTGACTATTGTAAGAGTTCTCTTTATCTCTATGTGATAGTCCCTTGAAACACCGTGTTCAGAATTCTAACCCTGTCATCAATAGGAAAGGGTAAATAAACCGTGGTACCCATACTTAAAAACACTACTCTATTAAATATTAAAGTTAAAATTAATTTTAAAAAATACTTTACTATTGAAATACTGCTAGATATTAAAATACTACTCTATGCAGGTTTTTGGAGCTCGTTTTTATATACTTTCTTTCATTTGGCTAGTCTGTGTAGCAACTTCCAGCTGCCTCAGAGTGCACGAACTCCAATCTCTGCCTCCTTAACTCAGTGAGACTGCTGTGTTCTCCCATGATCTGAATCTATGACACAGAATGTGCCTCTAGGCGGAGAGCCAGGGCAAGTGTATAACTCACCTCATTTGTTTTTCTTCTCTCAGTGATGTCAGTTCTGCCCTGTCTATTGCCAGTGTCTGAAAACAGTTGCTTTGTATGTTTTATCTAGGTTCCTAGTTGTTTATGGCAGGAGGGTGAATCCGGTGCCTTTTACTCCATAATGGTTAGAAACAACGTTCCTCCATTTCATGGTCATTTGATTAGCATAAGCCAGTGTTTGAAATACTAACCAATCTGACAAATGGAGTTTGGAAGCTTAAAAGTTCCTCAACCGAGATGACTGAATTAAGATTAGTGTCAACTTTGGAAGCTTTTGTGGGCAGCTAACAAGCTTGTCCAGGTGTCATCTCATACTCCAATTTCCTACACAAAATGATTATTTGACAAATGTTTATTGAATAAGTGAATTGCTAAGTGAACATAAATAATTTATAAGTGTGTGTGTGTTTTTTTAGGATCCAAAAGAATGGCCAGACTGATTTGTTCTAGCCTAAGAATTTACTAACTCCTTGATCAATGAATCTTATGGCAAAGAAATTGTCTAATCACATTCATCTTGAGAAACAAGGCTAATTCATCAAAGAAATGACTGTTTGCCATATGTGTGGGTGGGCAAAGTTCACCAATGTTCTCACAGAGGAAAAATAACTCACAAAGTAGCAACACACTTCAGTTCATACTTTATTTTCTAATCCATTGTGTAAGTGTAGGTTAGGTAATGCTTCTGGATCTAGATTGCCTGGGTTCAAATCCTGGTTCCATTAGTAACTAGTTATAGTTATATGACTTTTGGGCAAGTTATTTAAATTTGTTGGACCTCAATTTTTCTTCATCTGTAAAATGGAGTTATTATTAACAGAGGGCTGTTGTAAAGATTAAATAATTTAATAATATATGTAAAAGAAAAAAATAATATATGTACAAGGCCTTAAACCGGTGTCTGACACATATAAGAGCTCAATAAGTGCTAGCAATTATTATTAAATTATTGAAGAGGATTTTCCTTGATTAAATATCTCATAAATGAACTTTATATATCTTTGGTACGGCTAATACTTACTTTTTAGGTGACAAGGGTTTCAGAATAATCAGCTTTGAATGAGTAAAACTGTTTACGTGATGGCCATGAATAAATTTATTAAATGGCTTGCATGTACTTTTTAGAGGTACTAACAGTTCCTAAATTGGGACTTTGCTAGTGATTATTCTTTGTTTGGGGACTGTGACACCGTGGCTAAAAAGACCTGTCTTCTATTTGAGTGTCCTTTTCAAATTGGAAACATGAGAAGGTTGTTTCTTGGCAGCCACTATTTTTAGAGTTTGTGTTCTGGGAGCACAATGATGGTGCTTCAAGGGAGCTAATGCCAGTCTCTTTTGTTAGAAGGAGGCAGGTGTGCATCCTTTTCCTACAATTTCTCTAGAAGCCAAGCCACACTTACAGATGCCTTTAGTATGGTCGGTAACACAAGACCATTGAAAAGCTCAGGCTCAGCACGGCCAAATCTCCCCTCTCGAAGAGGGGACTTGCCCAGGCCTGCTCTTGAGGGAAATGGGATGTGGAGAAATGTGGGCTGAAGTGTGGGAGGTGATGGTGTCTACTTGTAGACGTCGGGCAAAGGAAGAACTAAAGGGTTTGCATTAACCCCCAAAAGTTAATAGAAAGGTCAAGTTAGGACTTGCCCCTGGAATTAAAATATCAAAATACTAATGATGTTCAGGACTTATTCTGTATGTATCACATTTTGAAAAACGTTTTATTTGGAAATAATTTCAAGCTTACAAAAAGTTGCAAAAATCTGAAGAGTACAAAGAATACTAGCATACCCTTCGCTCAGATTCACCTATCGTTAACATTTTGCTCAATTTGCTTTATTATTTGCATTCTCTCCCTCTCTTCTCTCTCCCTCCTTCTATTTCTCTCTCTCTCTCTCTCCCTCCCCCCCCTCTCTCCCCTAGCCTCAAATATAACAGTGCCATTTCTGTTACATTCCATTAATTGAAGTAATCACAGAGTTCTGCTTAAGCTCAAGAAGGGGTGAAAGAGTTTCCAGAATGGTGTGTATATGTAAAAATACTTTTTCTCCTGAACCATTCATTTTATTTGTTAATCCTCACCCAAGGATGTTTTTCCATTGATTTTTAGAGAGAGTGGAGTGGAAGGGAGGGGGAGAGACACAGAGAGAGAAATATCACTTGTTGCCTCCTGGGCCAGGAATGGAGCCTACAACTGAAGTACATGCCCTTGACCAGAATCAAACCCGAGACCCTTCAGTGTGTGGGCCAATGCTCTGTCCCCTGAGCCAAACTGGCTAGGGCTTTTCCTGAACCATTTAAAAGTAAGTTTTATACATCTACGTCACTTGCTCCTAAATAACTCCAGTGTGTATTTATTAAGAACAGGTGCTCAAGAGAGTCTGTATTGAAGAAAACACATCCAAGAAACCTCAATCACCTAGACCTGATCTAGTTGGTGAGATCCTAGATTCCAAGCTTGAACCTGATGTCATAATGGGAATTTTGGAGAAAGGGGTGAATGTACTAGCGTACCTCATTTTATTGTGTTTCGTTTTATTGAGCTTCACAGATGTTGCATTTTTTTTTTTTAACAATTGAATACAAAACCCTCTACCAGCAAAACGATTACAACTTGCTTTATTGTGGTCCTCATTTTATTGTGGTGATCTGGAACGGAGCCTGCAATATCTCAGAGGGCACACTGCTGCACAGCAATATTTCTAGGGATTATTTCCCCTCCCCTTGTACTTGGGAAGAACTTTGTGACTGCTTCAATGACTAGGACGCAGAGGATCTGACATTGTGTTACATCTAAGGCTGGGTCATAAAAAGCGATACATCTTGGCTGAACTCTCTATCTCTATCTCTTTTCTTTCTCTTTTTCTCTTTCTCTCCTCACCTTTGAAACCTGGCCACACGTTGTGAGGAAAAAGGAAGTGCATTACATGTGCAGTTGTTGCAGCTGACAGTTCCAGCTGAGGTCTCAGCCAACCACCAGCATCAATCACCAGACTTGAGAGAGCGAGCCTGCAGAGGATTCCTAGCTTTGGAGCTGTTACAGCTCACACTAAACGGAATAGAGGTTAGTTATCCCCACTGAACTTTGCCCCAATGGCAGATTCATGTGCAAAATAAATGTTATAATTGCTTTACGCTACTAGTTTATTGGGGTCATTTCTCATGCAGTAATAATAACCAGAATCACATATAGTAGCTCAGGTACAATGACTTGTGTAAACAAAAATATATGTTCTACAATGTAATTCTAATTCCTGTTGTAGCACTTCAGAAGAATAATAAAGTTCAGACCAACGAGGGATGGAATGTTGAGGATGGAGAAAACCCATGTATTAGTGTTTGTGGAATGCAAGGTTGGGTGCAGTTAGTAATTGCACATAGTGACCTATTAATTAGAATTTAACTCTTCTCACCTTTGTTTTTGTTCCATAGCCGCAGAAGATAGAAGATTTGGGTTAATTTAGCACCCCCCCCCTTTTTTTTGGTAAAGGTTGCGTATGAATCTAGTACATAGTCTAAGCTACGAATTAAGGGTTTCTCTGAGTCAGGGGAATTTGAACTCTCTCCTTATGGATTTTCTGGTAACAACCTTTCTGTCTATTGGCTACTCCCTTATATTGTTGCTTGAAATACTTTGGATGTCATTATTACTTACTAATTTACACAAAAGTATGGGCCTTAAAAATCTGAGTGACATTCAGGTTAAATTTCATGCATAGGGAGAGATCTACTTTCAACCATTAATTGTCTTACTTTGGCTTAATTTATTCCTTTAGATCAAATTTTAAGGATACATACTGTCCTCAGACAGAACCTTCTGTCAAGTATTGCTCACTGATAGCTCAAAGAGGTCACAGCAAAATAAAAATCTGGTAAAACCTACTAAGTTCTTAAAATCTACCTGAAAGCCTTTGTCAAATGTTTATAATTTTTACCAAGTGTTAAAAATGAGAACTATTATCTTGTTAGTTAATGGATTTTTTCCCCAGTTGTTTTAGTAGCTAGCTTTATTTTGTTGGTACAAAAGGCATTTCTGATGAGGCAAAGTTTCTTATCTCTTGAGTTCCACTTTATATCTCTGTGCCTTATTCACTTCTCTTTTTCCTTGGAATGCCCTCTCCCCTTCTTTGCTTTCCTGCCTTACTGGCTTTATCTTCTCAGTCTTCTTGATAGTTCCCGACCTCTGAACTTTTAACGTTGGAAGCCCCAATCACCTTGGGAGTGGATGATGTTCTAGGACAGTGATTTTCAACCTTTTTCATCTCATGGCACATGTAAACTAGTTACTAAAATCCTGTGGCACACCAATATGTATGTGTGTGTGTGTGTGTGTGTATACATATATATGTATACATATATATGTATATATACACACGTATATATACTACTATACTAGTATATAGTATATATACTGTATTTGCCAATCTGACAAAAATAAAAGGTATAATTTTGATTCATTTACACCAGATGGCTAAAACCAATAAATTAAAAATAAACACAGAACCCACCTCTAATAGCATACCATCTGCAAAGAGCCAAAGTCATTAGGGAAGATTTGCCTCTATCCACCTCCTTCATTGCTGCAGTCACACTGTTACCAGACCTTGACTGCCAGGTTCTTGAGTCTCCATGTCATAGAAATGAGCACTGAACTCAGTACAAGATCAAGTAGATAGAGTTTATTGAAAAGAGCTTGCACACAAGGGACTTGACCTTGTTGTTTCAGAGCCTAGGGCAAGTTTCCCTTGGGTAGCCACAAGGTTTGCTCTAGCATCTTCAGGTTTTGTCTTAAATATCACCTTTTTGCTGATTTCTGATCATCTTATTTTAAACATTTTTTTTTTTTATATTTTAGAGGGAAAGGGAGAGAGAGAAACATCAATGATGAGGATCATTGATCAGCTCCCTCTTGCATGCCTCTTATAGGGGATTGAGCCCGGAATCGAACCTGGTCATGTGCCCTGACCAGAGTCAAACCTTGATCTCTTGGTTCATAGGTAGATGATCAACCACTGAACCACACCGGCTGGGCTGATCATCGTATTTTTTTTAAAATATATTTTATTGAGTTTTTACAGAGAGGAAAGGAGAGAGATAGAGAGCTAGAAACATCGATGAGAGAGAAACATCGACCAGCTGCCTCCTACACACTCCCCACTGGGGATGTGCCCACAACCAAGGTACATGCTCTTGACCGGAATCGAACCTGGGACCCTTCAGTCCGCAGGCCGACGCTCTATCCACTGAGCCAAACAGGTTTCGGCTGATCATCGTATTTTAAATTGCAACCTTCATCTCAGCACTTCCTGTCTCCCTTCTCCTTAGAACTTGTTACTGACTTGCCACTATTTTATTTAGTTTACTCTTTATTTTTCTACTAAAATGTAAATTTCATAAGAACAGGAATATTCCTTTGTTCAATTCTGTATGTTCAGTGCCTAGGATAGTAGGCACATTGAATTTGTTGAAGGAGTGAATGAATGGCTGATTTCTTACTCATCTTTCAAAGTTCCCATCCCCCAGGCTTCCCTCCTTTGCCTCCTTATTAGTTTGGTGTAATATCTCTCACTACCCATGGTTTCCATAACATACTATATTTATCTTGATTATAGTACTTTCCAGAGACTTTTAAAAATATTTCATTGTTGTATTCCCTAGCACAGTCCCTTACACCTAGATAATGCTTAACAAATGTTAAAATGAACTATTTGCTGCATTTGTACCAAATGTTGGGGCCGTGAGAAGATTTTAAATGGGCATAGGGATTTCTCAACTTCCTCTTTTTTTTATGAATTTCCTTCCTCTTTTAAAGAAACCCAGATTTGCTTTCACCCCACCCCCACCGGGTCAGTAATTGACGTAACTGCCAAATATCTTTTGATCAAATGCTATTTTATAGCTTTCAAATCTAAACCTAGAATCGCAATCACATACTAGTTTCACCTCCTACCTCCTTGCAAGACTAATGATTTACCCCATCCTCATTTCCACTGTATATCCTGATCATTTTTAATTATATCACCATTAAATACTTTTATGTAGGCAGGCCCATCTCTGTATCAGGATTTTTGGATTATCAAACTTCATTTTTTAGAGCAATTTTAAGGTTCACAGCAAAATTGAGCAGAAGGTACAGAGATTTCCTATATAACTCTTGTCCCCACACATACATAGCCTCCCCCATTAAAGTAATAATTATTGATCAAAAGGAAGTCCACAGTCAAGAAAGGGAGAACAATTAGACAAACAGCAGACTGGTAGTTCAGTAAAAGGTGGGAAACAGAATAGAAAATTATATTAATAGCCAGGTGAGAAAAAACTCAGAGTGAACTAAACATAAAAACAGATTTGAGCTGGCAAGAGAATGTATAATTTAAGAGATAATACTAGAATATAAGAACTGGAAAAAACCTGATTGAGTTTGAATCTCTCATCTACTAGATGAAAAAAATCAAAGTCGAAGGTACAGAGCTAAAGTTTCTTAGAGCTCAAATGTCTAAGAAAGCATATTAAAACTATAAGTGAACTTTAGATGACAAAGCTTATTAAGAACCTAAAAACTGAAGTAAGTTATAGCCTTTCTGTTCAGAGCTGGCTTTTATATTATTCCATTTTAATTGCCGATTAGAATTCAGTAATGTACTTATTCTCAAACTTGTAGTTACTATTTTTTCTAGAAAAGATTGGTCTAAGAGTACAATTGCCACAGTAGAAGGAATAAGATTAGAGGACTAAAAAGAAGCTGCTAACAAGAAAAAGAAGCCACTGGTGGTACAGTCCATAAGACCTATTCCCTAACCTTTGTAAACTATTAATTTGAAAGGGACAGAAATACAACTTTATTGCAGTTGGGGTGGGAGAGGACAATATAGGAATATTATGGAGAGAAAATATTTACTCACAGATTCAGTGGGTATTGTAAATTTTGTTTGCCAAGCTTGGATTGTGGAAAGAGGAAAAGAGAACTTCTAAGACAGGTGTAAGTTAAAGGCTCTCACTGAATATTTTACTTCTTTCCAATCATTAGTTTTAACTTAGGTATCTAGTAAGTTGGAAGCTTTTAAGGGATGGGCCCTGTCGGAATTTTGCCAATTTTAGGCATATTTTCAAGAGTGATAAACAAGAGAAACATCTTTAATTGCAGATTAGAGAATGACATAATTTTAGTCATTTTTTTCAAATATTTTGTCCACGTTTAAAATGAATTTTATGTCTAGAAAATCAGGGACTCAATTCTTTATTGTTAGGATTTGTAATAGATAAAGGGTAAATGACAAAAATCAGCTTAAATTGATATTGTTAACAAGGTTGAGGGGAAACTGGCTTTTTAAAAAATATATATATTTTATTGGCTTTTTACAGAGAGGAAGGGAGAGAAATAGAGAGTTAGAAACATCGATGAGAGAGAAACATCGATCAGCTGCCTCCTGCACACCCCTTACTGGGGGGAAGTGCCCACAACCAAGGTACATGCCCTTGACTAGAATCGAACCTGGGACCCTTCAGCCTGCAGGCCGATGCTCTATCCACTGAGTCAAACCAGTCAGGGCTGGCTTTTTATTACAATGTAAATTGATCCAACTTTTTAGGCTGGCAAATTGACAATATCTATTAAAACTTAAAAGATACATACTCTGCAATTTTACTTCTGGAAATTACATATGTAAAGAAGCATATGTGTATTAGGATGTTTATTGCAACATTATAATATTAAAACACTTGAAACAATCTAATGTTCATCAGTAAGTGGTTAATGATACATTAAATACCCAAAATTGGCATACTATGTATCCATTAAAAAGAATAAGGTAGATCTACATGCAGACATGAAAAACAATCTGAGATATACTATTGAGTGAAAAAAACTGCATATCAGTATGTACACTATAAAAATGTGTGTAGAGCCCTAACCGGTTTGGCTCAGTGGATGATAGAGCGTCAGCCTGCAGACTGAAAGGTCCCAGGTTCAATTCCCGTCAAGGGCATGTACCTTGGTTGCGGACACATGCCCAGTAGGGGTTGTGCAGGAGGCAGCTGATCGATGTTTCTCTCTCACCGATGTTTCTAACTATCCCTCTCCCTTCCTCTCTGTAAAAAAATCAATAAAATATATATTTAAAAAAATGTGTGTAGAAAGAAAGGGAATATAGATGCACATTTTATATGCATGGAAAATATGGTGGGTGTAGCACAGAAAACCGAAAGGATATATACCTTTAGGGAGTGAGAGTAGGTAAAGCGGAAAGCACCATCTTTTATTTTATATACGTTTTTGTAATGATGGAAATTTTTTTAAATGACTATATTATTTTCATTAAAATAGCTTGAAGTGCTTTAGAGTAAATAAAAAAGTAATTGATCATATTTTCAAATTATGTCACTATAAGGTAACAAGTTCGTAATGCTGGGAAATAAATTCTCTTATGTAGTCACACTTCATAAATTGTTGGCCTCACTTTGTGGCAATCAAGTTATACATAAATCAGCCTGGCCAGTGTGCCTGTGTGGCTCAGTGGTTGAGCATCAACCCAGGAACCAGGAGGTCCCAGCGTGATTCCCAGTCAGGGCACATGCCCCCATTGCAGGTTGCAGGTTTAATCCCCAGTAACGGGTGTGCAGGAAGCATCTGCTCAACGATTATCTCTCATCATTGATGTTTCTCTCTCTCCTCCCTTCCTTTCTGAAATCAATAAAAAAATATATTTTAAAAAGTTATACATAAATTAGGTGCTGTTCCACCCTTTCTATTTTACTGACCTCTTTATCTATGGCCTAAGCTTCTTTGACAAGTAGTAAAACAACTCTGTCTTATTCCTTTGCCATTTCTCTGGGAGTACAAACTGAGGAACTGTCATTCAAATTGCCCAACTGGAAGTAGAAATTACATACCAATCTCTTATGCTTTAAATCTTTGTACAGGCAACTCTTTCACAGGCATGTAATTATAGTTAAAGCAATGATTCCCAAAGTACAGCCTTGTGCTTAAAGTCAGGTGGCTGGCCAGCGCTTAAGTGGGTTAAGTGAAATATAATAAAACCAAATAAACTAAAGAATTACTAGAAGTCCTTTCAGCACGACAAATTAAAGATTTTCTACATCATCAAATTTAAGTACTGTATTAATTTTAAGTTATAGAGGGATGTTTAACACTTGACTTGCCTGATACTGTGTAACATAAACCAAGACAGGTTTTAATCCCAGCTTACCATTTAAAGTTCCCATCTGATATAACTATCTGCTTCACTGCCTTCAATAATAGGCTTACTTTAACTCAGACAAAGGAGAAATAGTATTTCCTAGTTTTCTATCTCAACCCACAATTTTGAGAAGTGTTTAGTCCATGGTAAACTCTGTGATGGGGTGAAACATTTTAGGTCCTGGGGGAAACCAGACCTGAAACCAAGGAGAAACATTTTTACGTTTCTGTGGGTTAATACTGCTCTGAATTTTCACTATAAAATTTCTCATCTAGCCAAAACCGGTTTGGCTCAGTGGATAGAGCGTCGGCCTGCGGACTGAAAGGTCCCGGGTTCGATTCCGGTCAAGGGCATGTACCTGGGTTGCGGGCACTTCTCCAGTGGGGAGTGTGCAGGAGGCAGCTGATCGATGTTTCTCTCTCATCGATGTTTCTAACTCTCTATCTCTCTCCCTTCCTCTCTGTAAAAAATCAATAAAATATATTTTAAAAAAAATTTCTCATCTATTCTCTCCTGAGTATTTTGCAATCATTTATTATTTCATGAGATAGATTAACTTCAACTCTAGTCCCACCTTTCATGTGGGGCAAGAACTACAAAGAGATAAAACAATTTGCTTCCAATTCCTCTGTAAGTCAAGTGGGGAGAGCAGTCCTTTGTACCCCAGCTCTACCCTTTGTACAGCAAGGCCACCTTTAGGGCCTGATTATTCAAGACTGTCATTAGGCCTAGGGATGTGGCACTGGAACTCTCAAGGGTCTTTTCTCCCACAGCTGAGCTCTGAAGATTCACTTTCCATTCATTTTTTAAAATAGTTTTTTAATTGATTTCAGAGAGGAAGGGAGATACAACCATCAATAATGAGAGGATCATCCATGGGCTGCCTCCTGCACGCCCCCTACTGGGGATCGAGCCCGAAACCCAGGCAGGTGCCCTTGACCCGGAATCAAACCCAGGACCTTTCAAACCGAAGGCTGACGCTCTACCCACTGAGCCAAACCGGCCAAGGGCCACTTCCCATTAATGACTATAATCTAACCGCAGGCTGGAGATGACTGAGTTGTTTGGTCTGGAGACTTCTGTCTACACCAAACTAATGACCTGGGAACGGAAGTCTTTGAAGTACATTCCCAACCCCCTTAGTCATGGCCTTTTACTAATGAAGTTAAACCCCAGGTCTTCAAATGAACTGCCTCCCGGCGAACTGGGAAGGGCAGCCGGTGATGAGGCCATGCTGGTCTGGTCTACCAGGAAAGGTAAGCAGAGAAGCAGCGTGACCCCCTTTCTCCAGCAGGCCTTTAGGAACAAAACACCTTCTGCTGGCTTTGAATGACCTACCTGGCACCTTGGGTCTAATCTAATACAAATAGTTGTTTTTCAAAGTTGTTTCCTTACCCAGAAGCTTTAGATGGTGACTTTCAGGATGCAGACAGAGGGAAGCAAATGGAATCGAGAGTTCAAAAGCCGGGAACGGAGTAATATTTCATCTCGTGCGTAGGCCACGGTTCATGTCTCTGTCTGCGGACACTTGCTTGGGTCGCGTCTACCTTGTAGCTATTTGTGAATAGTGGCCTGCAGACATGGGTGTATAATTGTGTCTCCCTGCTGTCAGTTCTTTTGGGTGTAGAATCAAGTGTAACTTGTGCGTCACATGGTAAATCTGGGCAGATCTGACGTCTGGTACAAACATGGAGGAGCTTTGAGGACCTTATTTTAAAGTGAAATAAACCAGCCACGAAAGAAGAAGTAGACTATAGCCACGAGAGAAGACCTACACCATGAGTCCACTCAGGAGGTACTTAAAAATGGTGAAAACAGTAATTGTCAGGTACAGGTGGGGCCAAAAGTAGGTTTACAATTATTTGTCTAGAAAATAATCACACAAGAATCAACTCTTGTTTCAAATACGCACAACTGCAAACATACTGTGCCCCACTCTTTATATTTTACAATTAAAAAATAACTTGCCCAGCCGGCGTGGCTCAGTGGTTGAGCGCCGACCTATGAACCAGGAGGTCACGGCTCCATTCCCGTCAGGGCACACGCCCTGGCTGCGGGCTCCATCCCCAGTGAGGGCTGTGCAGCACCCAGCTGATGGAAGATTCTCATCACTGATGTTTCTCTCCCTCTCCCTTACTCTCTGAATTCAATAAATATATACTTAAAAATAAATTAGTTTAAAGCAGGCACTCTGTTACGTGTGGTGACCCTCAGGTCTGGCGGGGAGCAACCCCGGAGAGAAGCCAGCGGAGCCCTTTGCAGAGCAGTTTCCGAGGAATCGGGGAACTAGCGGCGGGCTCAGGGCGGGCGGGGGCGCCGGCGGCCGGGAGCTGGGGCAGGGGACGCGCGGAAAAGGAAGGTCCGTGAACTCGGTCACAAGGTTCACTCTCCTCAGGGCTGAACCCGCGAGCAGCAAGGACTCTTTCGCCACAGGAAACCTGTCTCCTCGCCTTTCACAACCCCCTCGCCGTCAAACTGCTCTGACGAGAGGAGTTCCTCGCCTGCTCGCTCCCGTCTCTCGGGAATCGCACCCCGCGGACCCCGGCTCCCTAAGATTCCACGTCTTTTCCAACATGGGTCTGGGACGAGGCCTGACCAACCGTCCAGGGACGCCGAGGAGAAGGCGGGAGTCGGGGTGGGGGCGAGACCAGGCTCCGACCCCCGGCCGAGGGGATGAAGGGAGCATGGGCGCCAAGGAGTCACGGATCGGATTCCTCAGCTACGAGGAGGCGCTGAGGAGAGGTGAGGGGGGAGGGGTCCGGACGAGCTGCCGGGAAGGCCGGCGACGGGCTGCCCAGGGGGTGGTGATTGGCTGATGGGTGTGCCTTAAGGCATAGCAAAGGTACAGTCAATTTGCATGTTTGTCTTTTATTAGATTAGATAGAAAATCATGTTTTATATGGATCTTTACTCCAAATGTGAGATAGGGAGGCCCGCGGTTGGGAATGTGATGGGGGAGTGTGATGGGGGGCGCAGGGTTGGGGGACGGGGACTGTGTGGCAGGTAGCAAAGCTCTCCCGGAGGGAGCGGTGCCCGGCGCTGGCCGGGCAGTGCCCGTGCTCTCTGGTGTCGTCGTGACCCCGGATGGGTCTGGGGAAGCCCTCCTCTCCCCCCTGGCTTGGGTGGCACCGGCCCTTTCAACCACCTCGTCTCCTACTGCCATTTTCTCACATCCCTCCTCCATAAACATTTCCAGCAGCATCCTCACCTCGCACCTAGCAGCCTTGACTGGGGAGGAGAGGGGAGGCGGCTGCACAGCCCTCTTCTCTCTGCCGGCGGGAGCCCCTTCCCTGTGTGGAGTGTCTGCCTTTTCCGTGGGCCTTGGCCGGTCTCCTGGGGGCTGTCACCATCCACACCCGCACCCTCTGAGCGGCTGACTTTGCTAAGAACGACCTGAAATTAAGTTGTGTTTGAGGTGAGATGAGCCTGGACAGCTGGTGTAGCCACAAGACCTGGTCTTAGGTTTCATGTCCTCCGACGCTGGCCAGAGCCGTTGATGGCCCTCGATCCGCCAGGCTCGCCCCCTCTCCCCAGAAGATGGCCTTAGGAAGCCCGGCGTTCTGACCCGGGGTGGTAGCTCCCCGTGGGGACCGGCCTGGCCGCCAGCGCCAGCCTGCTGCCGCCTCCGGGCTCCGGTGCACAGTGTGGCGTTGGCCGCCCCGGCCCCCGACCCCTTCCTCCGCCACCGCCGTCTGGCCGCGACCACCAAGGCGCACGCCAACTGCAAGTGCCCATTGCTCAGGTTATGGCTGGAAAGTGACTCAATTTTTTCGTGACTGGAATTTGAGTGTGTGTGTGTGTGTGTGCGCTCCTATTTATTTGTGACACTTAATGGATTTTCTTGGTAAGAAGTGATAAACATTAAGCGGGTTAGATGCTAAAGCATTATTTTTAACTGGTTTCCAACCCAAACAACCAGCCATGCTCCGGGTGACAGTTTTAATACCTAAGAGAAATTCGATTGAAAGGCATTCAAACCGAGAATTTAGTAGTGGACGCTTGTTAATATGCAGGAAGAAAAGGGGTAAGTTCAGTGGATCACCACCTGAAAATAATGACAGAGTGTAGAGGTCTTGTGGACTGGCCAGAATTGCAAAAATATGCTTTTTACGTCTTTCCCTGAGGAACAGTATACTGATTGTTGTATGGACAATCTCGCTTGAACTTTTTTTCCTTGCCTCAATATGAGAAATATTCCAAATTCTTGATGTGGTTCCAGCTCTAGTAGGCTAGTCATTTCCGGGATGCTGTTGAGCCTGACAGGTCTGGCCTCAATTAGGCAATGGCTTACATGGCGTGAAGGAGGGCATCATTCAAACTGATTTACGGCTTCAGGGTTCAGAAGTGTTTAGTTTCTTAAGTTGGAAGGTGATGTAGTTGGCATTTAGGAATTCTAAAATTAAACTTTTATCCACCTCTAGCCTGATTACTCTCATATCAAACTAAGGTTGTACCTTTGCATATAAACTAAATTAATAGTTGGTGCATTTTAAACGGATTTGACTGAAGGTCTTTGTTAGATTTATTATGAGGTGTATACCTGTTGAATTTTAAAACATATATTTGAAGAAGTAGTAAAATACTTGTTCAAATCTTATCTATTTGAATGGATTTATATTTTATCAGTTTTGCTGCAGGGGAATATTAAAGCAAAAGAGAGAAGCAAGTTGATAAAGTAACATTTCTAAATGTAAACGAGCTATTTTTTAAGTGGGTAATTCTTTTGAACATATTATTTACTCTTGTAAATGTCAGACTTTAATATAGAATTTTTTTTAGTAAGGTTATAAAAAATTTATAAAGCTTTGATAGAGCTAAAAATGGTTTGAGAACTTTTTGGAAGTACTTGAGTAATCAAAATAGGTACTAAAACCTCCATCCATTAATCTCACCTGCTTGTTTATATTGTATAAGGTGAATGGAGGGAGATGAGGAAGGGACAAACACAACATGTGTTATATAAGGGAGGGATATAGAATGGAGGGACAAACACAACATGTGTTATATGAATCATTGTATAAGTAAAAAGCAAGCTTAATAAATTACTGAAATATCTATCCCCTTGGCTTTACTTAAAATTATTGAGCACAAAATAATGCTAACCATAATTAGGTAGTATTAAAATAATAGTTAAGTATATATTGCCTCATGCAAACTGGACTTGCAGGCAGTTTATCTTGGAGAATGGGGCCCTGGAAATGGAGTGTTATGTTAATAGCAGATAACACTTATTGGACCAAAGTGGTGAAAGGGCAGTCTAGTGACTTCTTATTTATTTACATTTCAGAAGCTCTTGAGTTTAGGAAGATTGGTTTTGCCTACTAATTTGGCTAGCCTGTATGCCATCAGTTATATAAATAGTAATAGTTCCTGAAAGTATACCTTAACTTTTTTTTTTTAAAGGGAGATGTATTAGTGGTGGCTTTTATTTTTGACTTGTATCTGTTTTTCTTGAGTATCTGGGTAGAACACAAGCCTTCCCTTGAAGGTTTGACTTGTTTTAGATTGCATGTATTTCCTAAAGTATACTGCAAGTAGTGGGTACTGAGAATTTTAGCAGCTATGTTCTTTATTATTTCATTTTTAAGTTTGCACATGTGTGGTTTGTGTATTCCTGAATATTATTCTAAATGCTTGGAATATAGTATTAAAAAAGTGAAAGATAGCCCAGCTGGGTATAGCTCAGTGGTAGAGTGTCGACCTAGGAACCAAGAGGTCACTGGTTCGATTCCTGGTCAGGGCATATGCCCAGGTTGTGGGCTTGATCCCCAGCGGGGGGTGTACAGCAGGCAGCCAATCAATGATCTTCATTGATGTTTCTATCTCTCTCTCCTTCCCTCTCCCTTCCTCTCTGAAATCAATAAAAATATGTTTTTTAAAAAAATTGAAAGATGTCCTAACCGGTTTGGCTCAGTGGATACAGCGTCGGTCTGAGGACTGAAAGGTCCCAGGTTCGATTCCGGCCAAGGGCATGTACTTTGGTCGCGGGCACATCCCCAGTAGGAGGTGTGCAGGAGGCAGCTGATTGATGTTTCTAACTCTCTATCCCTCTCCGCTCCTCTCTGTAAAAAAAACCAATTAAAAAAAATTGAAAGATGAATTACAGTTTCAGAGTATTTTAGAACTCCAAGAAACTTTAAAATCTTCAATTCTTTCTTTTTTCTGTTCTTCTCTCCTTTCATCTTTCTGGAAACAGAATTGTAAGGGTTTATTTTCCTCCAAGAATTGCTGAATTAAAATTATTCTTAGTTTTTAAATTGTGGAAATAAACTACAGTGGATAATATATTCTAATCCCTTTCATTAAGTAGAATTTGGCACTTAGATTGGATTAAGTAGCTGGGTGAATGAACTATAACATCAAAAAGTTATGTTGTGGATTCATGTTTTTGAGTGTACCTTTGCTCATTAATTCTTCAAATTTTTACTGAGCACTACCTATGACTTAGGCACTAAAGGAACAAAGATTACCAAGACCCAGTACCTATGACTTAGGCACTGAAGGAACAAAGATTACCAAGACCCTCTTTCACTGTAATATATTTACCTCAAAGTGTATGCATGGGAATAGGTGGGAATAAAATTTTAGAACTTCTACTTAAATTTCCATTTTGTATGTGTTTGGTAAGGTACATAATATTAAAAATAATAGAGTATATGTATATTTATATAATTTATAAATGATTAACATTTAGTATATTAAATGCGATGGTACAGTGGAAGAAAATGCTAGTGGAATGCAGTGTGTGTGTAGGTGTATTTGGTGGCCTGGAAGTGTCCTAACACTGTATATGCTCAATAACTGTGTTAAATAATTTACTTTTCTAGTGACTTAAAGGTTATGTTTGCTAGTGGAATAATTAAGCATGTAATAATTGAAGGTTCTGGTACTTTTCATTTTGCTTATCCATCAACCTTAATATACTCTAAAACATTGACTCCCCAACCAATATTTTATTTCCCAAATTTCATAGTATTAGTATTAAAATTGTACTACTATTATACCACTTATGATGTGATGTTAGCTGGTTTAATGTAATACATCATTGTGTGATTGAAAGTTGAGTTCACAGTTGGTACTTTTTGGGGTGTACTATTCTCTCTTATTAAAGCGCTTATTTGCTTTCAACTGAATTTATTAAATTTACCAGTGAACTTTCTAGCATTAGTATGGAATTGTGTTGTTTTTTTAAAAAAAATTATCTTTATTGTTGGAAGTATTACAGATGTCCCCTTTGTGTTTTCTTTTCTTCCATTGACCTCTCCACCCTGTATGCACCCCTCCCAGACCTTCACAACTCTATTGTTTGTGTCCATGTGTTATGGAATTGTAAGTTTTGATTAAGCCTTTCCAAGTATATCTAGCCAGCTGTTGTTATATATAAAGGAGAGAAATAGGTCAATTTTGAATTAGTCTGCTTATATGTAGTCACTTAAATAGTTACAAAGGTGCTGTTCTTCATAATCTCCAGTTTGACACTACATAATGAGTGTAAGTGATAAAGAGGAGATAAATATACCATTGAACCATGAATTTAGGGGGATGAGCAGAATGAGGTATCACTTGATGATGACTAGCCTCCCCATTTACTAAATTGGGCAGCTTCCCCCCCCCATTTAGGGCTACCTTACAGAAAGAGTTGGGAATGTGGTGACCAACCAGTAGCTAAGTGTTTTCTCAGGAGAAAGGGAAGATTTTTGGCACTTGATTATATGATAGGTCACAGGAAAAATTAGGATAGTAATTTGCTGTGACTATAGAAAATCTGGTTATGGAGTACTAGAGATTAATGCTGAGAGTTTAGATTAGAAGCTTTAATGTTCAGTAGCTGCAGGGGCGTTAGGCTTTTATTTATGAACTAGATGCCTAGTGCACGGATTTGTGCAGTGGTGGGGGCATGGCCTGCAGAGATCGGCCCTCATTGGACCGCTGCTTATCCTAGTCAGCCAGGCGGCTATGGACCTGCCCTCTGAGTGGCTACTCTCACTGTGAAAGCACACTGACCACTGACCACCAGGGGGCAGCTCCTGCATTGAGCGTCTGTCCTCTGGTGGTTAGTGCACATCATAGCGACTGGTCGTTCTGGTTCTGCCATTCAGTTGCTGGACTTTTATATATATAGATTAAGAGTTGGTGGTTTGATAGTAGTACTGAGAAGACTAAGATGGAACTGACAGTGCTTTCATACTGTATCCTGAAAGAATGGCTTCTCTCTTCAGGGCTTGTTAATGTTTGCTTTTACCTTTTGGGCTTCATGATATTTGTGTTTAAATTGAGACCCTCTACCTCATTTTGCATGCCAGTAAGTTCTTTCATCTAATAATAAAGTGCTCTTGGAGGTCAGAGGTGGATTGTTAATTACTGACATAAAAACCTGATAAAACTAGCTTTTTGTTATTTACTGTTATAGTCAGAGACATCTATTAGAAGACCTATCAAAAGATGAAGGCCTTCCCTTTACAGTCCTCTTTATTGGGGATTTATTATTAATTAACATAAAGCTCTCCTTCTTTTAGGGAATTCCCAAGTTTATAACTATCTTTTGAACAAGGTTCAGAAAAAATGATGTTATGAAACTTTGCTATAACATGGTTCTTGGAATCTTGATATTAGACTGCACTAAAAGCAAAAGAAACCTGGCTGGGTATCTCAGTTGGTTAGAGCATTGTACCCATACACCAAGGTTGCGGGTTCGATCCTCCATCAGGGCACACAAGAATCAGTCAATGAATGCATAAATAAGTGGACTAACAAATTGCTATTTCTTTTTTCCTCTTTCTCTCTTCCTCTCTCTAAAAAATCAAGAAATAAAAATTTAGTAAAAGCATGCCCAGCCGGAATGGCTGAGTGATTGAGTGTTGACCTATGGACCAAGAGGTCACTGGTTCAATTCCCGGTCAGGGCACATGCCCAGGTTGTGGGCTCCATCCCCAGTTGGGGGAATGCAGGAGGCAGCCAATCAATGACTCTTATCATTGATGTTTCTGTCTCTCCCTCTGAAATCAATAAAAATACACTTTTTTTAAAAAAGCATAACTGCTAAAGTGAAGTTTTTGCAGGAGGAAGTTTTCCAGCTTCTCTTTCGTTTCTATAAAGAAATTAGAGTGTCTTAGCATCTTACTTACCCCTTATAAGGTTTGCTATGGTTTCTTGCCTTTTCTGAATGACTTGTGAGAGTCTAGAGTAGGGGTGGGCAAACTTTTTGACTCAAGGGCCACAATGGGTTCTTAAACTGTACCGGAGGGCTGGAACAAAAGCATGGATGGAGTGTTTGTGTGAACTAATATAAATTCAAAGTAAACATCATTACATAAAAGGGTATGGCCTTTTTTTTTTTTAGTTTTATTCATTTCAAACGGGCCGGATCCGGCCCGTGGGCCGTAGTTTGCCCATGGCTGGTCTAGAGAGATTCCATTCTGAAAGGACCCTTTTATCAAGGTAGGTCTCCCCTGCTCTGTCCTATGACAGTAAATGGCACCACTATTTCGGTTGCTAAAGCCAAAAATATAGAGACATCCTCACTTTTCTTTCATCATCTGACGTATCCTTTTATCTCCAGTTTGTGTTACCCAGGCTTGTTTGTTATCCATTTCAAACTGTTAACTTCTCATCTTCACTGCCACTACTGTATTCCCAGCTGCCATCCTCTCTTGCTAAGATACCAAGCAGTGATTTCCTATTTTCACACAGTAGCCAGTGCTACCTTAAAATCCAAGTCAGATTGTTTCATATTTTTTCCTTAGTCTTTTCCCCCAGCCCCCCCAAGCAAGGAAGGGCTATTTACAAATATTCACATGTCTGGCCCATTCTTTATACCTGAAGTCCCAGTGCTGATGGCCTCAGTGAGGTCTTCTTTTATCATCATATATGATGTTGTCTTCTGTCACTACTGCACTATTCTGTATAGTTTATAGCCTTTCTCATAATATGTAATTACGATGTTTATTGTCAGGCATGATGCTGAATCCCCATTGCCAGGATAAGTACAGAGCCTGATGTATTTAGAGTGCTCAGTAAATATTGGATGGCTGGGTGAATGTATAAATGATGGAGAGAATATTTGTACAATATTCATGTTTGTAAGGTTGTGGGTAAAAATGGACTACGGACATGGATTAAGTATACTAAGCAATGTATCCATCTCAAAATTTCTTTTAAAGTTTTTAAATGATAGTTAAAAATGTAAGAGCCTGAAATATGTAATTTTGTCTGTTTAGTTCAATTTAAAGTTGATACCCAATAATATAAATTCCTGAGTAGTCATGAGAGACTAGTACAGCCGTGGGCCCGCGGGCTGGATCCGGCCCGTTTGAAATGAATAAAACTAAAAAAAAAAAAGACCGTACCCTTTTATGTAATGATGTTTACGTTGAATTTATATTAGTTCACACAAACACTCCATCCATGCTTTTGTTCCGGCCCTCCGGTCCAGTTTAAGAACCCATTGTGGCCCTCAAGTCAAAAAGTTTGCCCACCCCTGGACTAGCATGACAGTAAGTATTGTCTTATTAACACTTGAGAATGCCTTTTGGTAATACGTAATATTTAATAACCTTGTGCATAGATTTAATTTTATATAGTATCTTCATGTACTTTTCATCCATGATGACAAGTTTTATCCTGTTGCCATATGTGAGGTTAGAGTTGGAAACTTATAGGTTTAAAGTGTTGTGCAGAGTTACTTTGGAAGCTAAGAATAAAATACACACACATTCAGAGCCCTGTCTCATTGGTTCTAAATAACCTAGGTGATTTTAAACTAAAATTTTAAAATATCTTTAGTTTTTGGGTGTTTTTTTTTTTTTTTTTTTTGTCTAAGATTCTTTCTTTCTTATACTCCATGGCTAATGCTTTATCCTGTCTTCTCAGTCTTTTAGTTTAATCTTTATTGCAGTGATATATAATTTATAATCAAGTGGTTAAATGGGACTTGTTATGAAAATAATAGTACTATTGTTATCCTCTCTCCACCAATATTCCTCTACTAATTGACTTATACTTTTAGCACTTTAAATTTATTAATTTGATCTTTACATTTATTGCCAGATAATATACTACTTTTCTTTCCATTTAAGGAGTATTTATTGAGTTTTTACTATAAAAGATGAGGATTTAGCTCTGGCCAGTGTTCTCAGTGGTTAGAGCATTGGCCCACACCCTGAAGGGTCTCTGGTTTGATTCCTGGTCAAGGGCAATACCTGGGTTGCAGGTTTGATCGAGGTTGGGGAGCATGCAGGAGGCAACCAGTCGATGTGTCTCCCTCACATCAATGTTTCTCTCTCTCTCTCTCTCTCTCTCTCTCTCTCTCTTTTTTGCCCCCCTCCTACTTCTCCCCTGTCCCACTTTCTCTAAAAATCAATGGAAAAAATATCCTCAGGTGAGGATTAGCAGCAACAACAACAACACAATTCTTACATCTCTACTTGTCTGTCTATTCATTAGTTTCCAAGAGGCTCTCTGTTTTTACCAGTTACTTTTTAATAATCTGCATACTTGATCGCTGGTCATGTGAGTCTTAATTTAAGCCTCAGGGCAGGTTCATTGCAGTGATCAGTTAAGAGACTATAAAATTCCATGTGTGTAGGGACATGTGCTATATCCCTAGCACAGTACCTGCCATATATTAGTTATCCATTATATATTAGTTGAATGAGTGAATTGCATATCAAAACAGTCTTTTCTAAAAACTAGATTGAACTTTTAGGGAAAACTTGATTTAGGATATGTGTGTGTGTGCTCGTGTGTGTATGCCCTGAAGCTTAAAACTCAATATTTTTGTCTCTATGTTTAAATGCATCTTTTACGTTTAAAAAATGGTTAATTGTATTAAATATGTCATTATAATGGGCTCTGCTTTAAAGTTGGTTTTGGAATCTGTTAGCAGCTGTGGAGGGAAGGTGTGGTGGGTTTGTAAGAGTTGTTCCATTAATAAATTTGGTTTAGAGCCGAAACCGGTTTGGCTCAGTGGATGGAGCGTCGGCCTGCGGACAGAAGGGTCCCGGGTTCGATTCCGGTCAGGGGCATGTACCTGGGTTGCGGGTGCATCCCCAGTGGGGGATGTGCAGGAGGCGGCTGATCGATGTCTCTCTCTCATCGATGTTTCTGACTCTCTATCTCTCTCCCTTCTTCTCTGTAGAAAATCAATAAAATATATTAAAAAAAAAATTTGGTTTAGAGATTTAGTTTATGTAAGCATCCATAAATGAAATTTTTCAATATATGGAGTTTTATAGATCAGAAGTTATTCTTTGTCAGATATGCTAATTTGAGAATACCTCTTTGCAGCTGATTATGAAAGGACAAAAATTGCTTATTTAAAAACCACTTTGTACTGTTTGAAGCACAGATAGGTGTTTAGCATACGCTTGATGATCAAGAGAACCAGATGGTTGAAGTCATTACTGTCTTTTTATGATTGTGATTTGTTGCTTTTAAAAAATCAATATTTATATCTTATTTAGTTTTAAGACACACCTTTTAATTTCCATGTCTTCTCAATGTTTAAATAATATGCAGCTCACATATCAAACTCCCATTTTGCAAGTTCATGGGAATATGACTAAAGGTTACAATTACAGGTCTAAGAGAACTGCACTGCATGGCAGTTCTATATATGTTAGAAGAATTTATCAGAAGAGAGACAATTGTTGGTTGCACTAGAATTTAGAAGGCTTTTGCACATCTTATGTATTTGTTTAATTTTGAGAATTTAAAAATGTACCTAAGACATCCACCTCTCTTGTGATTCTGGCAGAGATAATAAGCTAAGCTGTTTATCTTATTATCCTGAGTTCCTATACCTGGAATAATAGATGTTTATGTATTTCCTTATGCAAGCAAGTGAAAACACTACAAGTAGATCAGAAGCAGTAATCTAATCTTCCTTGGCATTTTCTATTTCCCAAAAAGAAACCACTTTATATTCTTTTAGTTGATTTTGGTACTTGGTATAGCTGTCTCAGTTTTAGGCATATCTGTTGACTTCTCACTTCTGAGCATGAGATTTTAGCCTTCTTCCCCATCCTTCCCCTTTAGCCACTTCCCTTTCTTCTTTCCTTATTACTTCATTTTACCATGATAGTTGTGGTTATATGCTAATTATGCTTAGATAAGCATTCAGTGTTTACCTTATCACCATGTACATATGATTCATAACTGAAGTTATGTAGTAAGCTATGATTATTTTTCTGCACAATTTTTTGTTTAATTTAGAGCTAATAATTGTGGTTTTATTTGTGTTGGTTTAGTATTTTAAGTATTTAGCACTGACTCAACGTTATGCTATAACTTGCCCAAGTCTCTCAAGATGATCAGATGTCAGTTTCTTCTAATGTTTTCATGTAGCCTTTGGACCGGCTTCAAACTGGACTGTTTACTCTTTGAACCTGGTCCATAGTTATGAACCTGGGAATTCCCTTCACCCTTATCTTGGGGATTCTCCTATACTAGATTTTTTGTATGCTCTATTCCATATCTTCTGCTTTCTGAATTTTCTCTTGTTTTGGTGGATGATTTCCTCCAAGAATTTTTTGAGAAAAAGTTTATGTGAGGGAAATTATTTGAGATTTGTAAGCCTGCAAATATCTCAAATCTGTTCTCTTACTTGATTGAAAGTTGGTTTGAGTTAGAATTCTAAGTGAGAAATCATTTTTCCTCAGAATTTAAAAAAGTTATGATTCATTTTTAGCCTGACTTTCCATGTAGATGTTTAGATATCCAGTGTCATTCTGATTCTTAGACTGTTTATACTTGTTTTTGTTTCTGAAAACTGCTCTATTCTCATCTGTTTGCTAGTAAAAATGGGCTCTTATCTGAAGGTTTATGTCCTTCAGTTCTGGGACATTTTCTTTAATTATCTATAGATGATTTCCTTTCAGATTTTTTTTTTTCCCTTTGGAAACTCTTTTATTTGGATATTGGTTCTCCTGGACTGATCTTCTAATTTTCTTATCTTTTTCCATCTTTGTCTTTGTACTATTTTTGGGGAGATTTTTTTTTATATTTTATTGATTTTTTACAGAGAGGAAGGGAGAGAGATAGAGAGTTAGAAACATCGATGAGAGAGAAACATCAATCAGCTGCCTCCTGCACACTACCCACTGGATATGTGCCTGCAATCAAGGTACATGCCCTTGACCGGAATCAAGCCTGGGGCCCTTCAGTCCGCAGGCCAATGCTCTATCCACTGAGCCAAACCGGTTAGGGCTGGGGAGATATTTTTAACCTTACTTTCCAATCTTTAAATTTCTCTTCCCTCTTTTATTTAAAAATGTTTAAGAGCTCTTAATTTTTTTCTTTATTGAAAATTAAAACTTTTTTTTCATGTGATAACTTCACATGTAAAATTTTACATATGGTAAAATACACAAATCTTAAGGGTATACCTCAGTGAGATAAAAAATACATATACCTGTGTCAAGGTACATAACGTATGAAGCTATAATCTTAAGTATTAGTTTAGTGAATTTTGACAAGTGCTTTACACTTACGTTACCACCCAATTCAAGATATAGAATATTTCTATCACCCTGGAAAGAACCTTCATTCCTCTTTCCAGATAATCATCCCCACCCACCAGAGGCATTTGATCTGATTTCTGTTACCATTAAAAAAGTATTTGTTTTGTTTGTTCTTGCATTTAATACAAATGGATTAATGAAGTATGTTTCCTTTTGCAGCTGGCTTTTTTGCTCAATATGATGTGATATTCATCCATGATGTTGCTGAGTAGAATTCTACTATATGACTATAACACAATTATTTACCTACTAGAGGCCCAATGCACGAAATTCATGCAAAGGGGCTGGGACCTCGCAACCCCAGCTTCTCCCAGAAGGTTGTCCGGAAGGTCCTTCTGCTGTTTGGTCTAATTAGCATATTAGCTTTTTATTATATAGGATTCTTCATTTGGACATTTGAGTTTCCTGATTTTGGCTGTTAAGAATAGAACTACTATAAACATTTTTATACAAGTCTTTCTGGACATATTCTTTCATATATCTTATATACCTAGGAGTGTAGTGCAATAGTTTGGTCATAGGGTAGGTATATGTTTAACTTCATTAGAAACCACCAAATAGTTTTCCAAAGTTGGTTAAGGTTATATAACTTTCAGTTCCACCAGTTTCTGTTGCTCTACCTCCTCACCAATGCTTGGTATTAAGTTTTTAAAATTTTAGACATTCAGATTGGTAGGAAGTATTATCTTGGTGTATCTTGTGGATGTTGGTCATGTGTATGTCCCTTAAGAGCCCTTTTTTTCTATGAATTTTGTTTACTCGCATCTGTGTGTGTGTGTGTGTGTGTGTGTGTGTGTGTGTATCTTTGTCATATCTTATCTCTTTGAGGACATTAATAATACATTTCTAAAAGGTTTTTTTCCTTCCTAAATAGACTGTTTACTAAAAAAATAAAAATCAAACAAAATTCCCTGTCAGTTTTTTGCTTCTTTTATATTAAGGGCTTTTCACAGGTGTCTAATAATTTTGTTCCTCTGCTCATATAGCTGATTAGACATTCTGTGTTAGTGGTGCTTGTTGTGAGCATTTTCATTGTGGAAACTTCCTCACACCCACCCCCAAGGTAGTATCTTTACTCAGAGAAGTCTCCTCAGGTCTTCTGTCTAGAGCAGTGATGGCGAACCTTTTGAGCTCGGCATTTCAGCATTTTGAAAAACCCTAACTTAACTCTGGTGCCATGTCACATATAGAAATTTTTTGATATTTGCAACCATAGTAAAACAAAGACTTATATTTTGATATTTATTTTATATATTTAAATGCCATTTAACAAGGAAAAATCAACCAAAAAAATGAGTTCGCGTGTCACCTCTGACACGTGTGTCATATAGGTTCACCATCACTGGTCTAGAGGGTAAAAGTCTGACAGACTCTGGAAGCTCAGAGGAGAGAGAGGTAAGATGTCTCTATATTCCCATGCATGTATTTAATACCTCTGTTTTTAGAATGGCTTAGTTAACCTCACATATGACTGGTGTTTAAGGATATTTTCTGGTGTTCAGAGAAGTGTGTCATGTCTTTCAGACAATAAACTTCTAGTCTTTGTCATGGTTTGGAAGTCTTGGTAAGCAGGCTGTGTGGAATGGGATTGGAGATCTCTGGAATGTCATTGCTTCTTAAGTAGCTTTGAGCCAATAGCATAATTGCTTTCTTTACTCCCATCCTCCGGAGGTACCCTGGTCCCATTAATTCTGATCCTTTGTGGGATTCTGCCATATAAAAAACTCACCTTTTTCTATTGGCTGTTTAGGATTCAACTTTCTTACATCTACTAATTCTTTTAATATGTGTCTGCTTTACAGCTTCAGATATTTTCTTAGTTTTATCTCCTGTTTTAATTTCTTTTTTTTAACAAATATATTTTATTGATTTTTTACAGAGAGGAAGGGAGAGAGATAGAGAGTCAGAGACATCAATGAGAGAGAAACATCGACCAGCTGCCTCGTGCACATCTTCTGGGGATGTGCCCGCAACCCAGGTACATGCCCTTGACCGGAATCGAACCCGGAACCTTTCAGTCCGCAGGCCGACGCTCTATCCACTGAGCCAAACCGGTTTTGGCCTGTTTTAATTTCTTTTGTCTTTGGGTTCATAAAACCTTTAAAGAAGAAAATAATCCCTTTATTGAGTTTTAGTGGGCTTTAAGAAGTGAGTAAAATTAAATGTTTCAACCCAGTGTTCTTTTACCAGAGCTCTGTATATTTTTTGTCACACAGTATATCATACCGTGTTTTTGTTTTTTTTTTACAAATTACTATATTTTCATAATTGTAATTTTTTTTGGTTACTTGATATTCCATTGCCTGGATTACTTATAATCTATAATAATAAAAGCATAATATGCTAATTAGACCAGACAGCCAAATGACTTTCTGGACATCCTTCTGAACAACCTTCTGGATGAAGCCGGGGCTGCAAGGGCCTGGGCAAGCTGCTGCAACTGCAAGGGCTGAGACAAGCCACCATGGCTGTGAGGGCTGAGCCCCTTGCATGAATTTTGTGCATCAGGGCTCTAGTTTACTTATAATTTGCTTTATTACTAGGTACATGTTTCTTTCAATTTTTCACTCACTACATTATGCTTAAGTGAACATATTTATTTGTTTCTACTAATTTTAGGATTCTTTCCTTGGAATAGATTTCCAGAACTGACAATCTTTTTTTTTTTTGATACTCAATATAATTATCTATTTTTACAGTAAATCCTTTTATTGTTTTTTAATTTTATTTTTCAATTACAGTTTACATTCAATATTATTTTCTACTAGAGGCTCAGTGCATGAAATTTGTGCACAGGTAGGATCCCTAGCAGCTGGCCAGGTTGAGGCTGGCTGGGGGGAGGGGCCTCGTGTGGTAGGTTGGCCAGCCCCGCCCCCTAGTCGAACTCCCCGTTGAGGGGACAATTTGCATATTAGGTTTTATTATATAGGGTTGGTTTCAGGTGTACAGTATAGTGGTTAGACAATGATATACTTTACAAAGTGGTTCTCCTGATATTTTCAGTACCCATCTGACACCATACATAGCTATTACAATATTACTGACTATATTTCCTGAGCTGTACTTTACATCCCCATGACTATTTTGTAACTACCAATTTGTACTTCTTGATCCTTTCACCTTTTTCACCTACTTCCCCAATCTACCACCCTTGTGGCAACCATCAGTCTGTTTTTTGTATCTGTGAGTCTGTTTCAATTTTGTTCGTTTATTTTGTTCTTTAGAGTAGCGTTTGCCAACCGGTGGTCTGCGGGCCACTGGTGATCCGTGAGGTCCGGAAGGTTGGTGACCACTGGTTTAAGGAAACCTTTGGAGCAGTGGTCGCCAACTGGTGGTCCGTGAGGTCTGAAATGTTGGCAACCACTGCTTTAGAGTCCACATATAAGTGAAATAGTGTTATTTGTTTTTCTCTGACTTATTTCACTGATCATAATACCTTCTAGGTACATCCATGCTGTAGAAATGACAACATTTGACTCAAATAATTTTCTGAAAGTAATATATGACTTGATTTTACTAAACATTTATTAAAAATTGTTAGTAAAATATGCAAAAACAATTCTTTGTTAATTAAATAGTCTACGCCCTGATTGGTTTGGCTCAGTGGATGGAACGTCGGCCTGTGGACTGAAGAGTCCCAGGTTCGATTCCGGTCAGGGGCATGTGTCTTGGTTTATTGATTTTTTTACAGAGAGGAAGGGAGAGGGATAGAGAGTCAGAAACATCGATGAGAGAGAAACATCAATCAGCTGCCTCCCGCACACTTCCCACTGGGTGTGTGCCCGCAACCAAGGTACATGCCCTTGACCGGAATCGAACCCGGGACCCTTGAGTCCGCAGGTCAACGCTCTATCCATTGAGCCAAACTGGTTAGGGCCACACTTTTGCTTTTATGTAATAAAATTTTAGAATGTTGCCATCTTGAGGTTGTTTATAAAACCATGTATGATTATCAAAAACTGCTTACAACGATGAAGTGTTTACCAGATGTACCGGTTACTAATGCAGATTTTGTAATCAAAGAAAACATGATAATTTCAAGAGAAACCTCAAAAGTGCTTTATTCAAAGTAATGTCCATCGCCAGCTACACATTTCCCCCATCTTTCAGGTAATTTGTGGATACCGTCCCAATATATCTTTTCTTGTTTTGAGGCAAACCATTCAGAGACCCAATTTTCCACTTCGTACATTTTGAAGTGCTGCTCAGAAAGTGCGTGTGCCATCAATCAGAACAAGTGGTAATCTGAAGGACCAAGGTCTGGTGAATACAGCGGGCGGGTTAATACTTCCCAGGCAAGATCCTTTAACGTGCCTTTAACTGATTTTGAAGTGTGTGATGGTGTTTTATCATGAAACAAAATTACTTTGCTGTGTCTTCTGGCCCATTCTGGTCGTTTCACGATCAAAGTATGGTTCAAATTGATTATTTGTTGTCGGTAGCGATAAGTATTAATTGTTTCACCTGGTTTTAGAAGCTCATAATACACCACACCTTCCTGATCCCACCCATCTTCCTTCCTTTAAAATTTTTCACATTGCTTGTAAATGATTGAAAATTGTTTGCTGAGCAATCTTTAATCTTTCTGCAAGTTGTTTTTGAGTTTGACATGCATCTTCATCCAATAATGCTTGTAATTGTTGCTCTTCAAACGTTTTCGGTTGACCTGGATGTTCTTTGTCTTTCACATAGAAATCACTTTTAATGCGTTTAAACCAGCGTTCAAAAGTATCTTGAGATGGAGTATGTTTACCGTAAGCCTCCCAAAGTATACCATAACTTTCAGCAGCACTTTTCTTCAAAATAAAGTAATGAATTAAAACTTCCCGCAAATGGTCTTTTTTTGGCACAAAATTTGACATTTTTAACTGCAAAAATATCTATGATGTTAACACCTTTAGCAAATTTGACATATGAAGTTTTGAAGCTTGCTGTCAATACAACAAAATAGCATACATATCAAATGCATATGTATCAACATATGTGTAACTCCATCTATTGAAAAAAGTCCGCATTATTAACAGGTACACCTAGTATGTACAATAAGGAAAATTAACTTAGACTAATTTTTTTTCCCATTGGTCTTTAGAGAGAGAGAGTGGAAGAGAGGGAGAGGGGGAGAGAAAGAGAGAGGTTGAAAAACATTGATGTGAGAGAGACACTAATTGCCTCCTGCACCTGCAACTCAGGTACGTGCCCTTGACTGTGCCCTTGATCGGGAATTGACCCGTGAGCCTTAGGTCCAAGGGCTGACACTCTCAGCACTGAGCCAAACTAGTCAGGGCACTCTTAGACTTATTTTATGTTTACTTTTTTGATGGCCAGATTCAGTTCTGGGTTTTAACAGTTTGTTGTTAATCCTCACCCAAGGATATTTTTCCCATTGATTTTTAGAGACAGTGGAAGATTGGGAGGGAGAGAATTGATGTGAGAGAGATACATCGATTGGTTGTCTCCCACTTATGCCTCCACCTGGTGGGGATGAAACCTATAACCAAGGTGAGTGCCCTGGACTGGGAATCAAACTGCCTTCCTGGTTCCTGGGTCAATGCTCAACCACAGAGCCACACCAGCTGGGCAAAAAGGGGGCTTGAGATTTTTTAATCCATTTTAATAATAGCAGTGTGTTTCTTGAGTGTGCTTGTGGAGGAAATATTCATTTCTGTTTTAAATGTCAGAGGACTAGAACTATTAAACACATGAATTTTTCATGTCATTTTGAAGCCTATCCTTTGTATAAGTTTGGATTCAAGGCTAAACTCTTTTTGATAGTTTTGTTCTAGTTTTTCACATATATTTACTCTGTGGCATATTATTTTTGGTATTTTAATAAAATTATATATAAAGTTATATTTGTAAAAATGTCTTCTCTGAATGAGTCCTTTTAGTAATTACTTTGTTTCCTAATGGCTTTATAACCATTACCATGAAGTCAGAGTAGAATAATGAAAAAGTAATAAAATTTTTGTGTATAACTAGGACAAGAATTCCTTGGGGAAATATTGAGTGAATGATTACAGGAAGGTAATTCTTTAGTTACAGATTAATTGTCTTGAAAGTTAAATTCAGCTTTAAAATGAAGTCATTTTTAAAGACAAACTCATAAAGAAAGTAGATTAATTGAATTAATTAGAGCTTGATTGATAAGGTAAACTGGAAAACAGTGAACTTTAAAAAAAAATTTAAACAAAATTAACTTTCACTTGTTGAAATAACATTTTTCTTCAAGCCATAGGCTGGTAATGCTGCTGTCTGTTTCTCTGAATGTTTAGAAGAACAGTAATGACTTTTCCCCTTATGCTTGTGGGTAAACTATTGCCATTTATGCCAATAGTTTTACAGTAAGGTACCTGTCTGAAAGTTGTGATCAAGAGTTTAGGATGAGAAGAATATATATATCATTGGTATTAGAAAATTTGAGATCAGGGAGCTGGTACGAAACAATATCTAAAATACTCATGAAAATTAAGTATTTATGGTATATGAATCATTTTTACAAAAATTTTAAGCTCTTAGATCTTAATATAAATTTAATTTAAAAATTTCAGATTAGCCAAAACCGGTTTGGCTCAGTGGATAGAGCGTCGGCCTGCGGACTGGAGGGTCCCGGGTTTGGTTCCGGTCAAGGGCGTGTACCTGGGTTGCGGGCACTTCCCTAGTGGGGGGTGTGCAGGAGGCAGCTGATCGATGTTTCTCTCTCATCGATGTTTCTAGCTCTCTATCTCTCTCCCTTCCTCTCTGTAAAAAATCAATAAAATATATTTAAAAAAAATTTTCAGATTAAAACGTCATTACCAGATTGGTAAACACTCTTGAGAAAATATAAAGCAAGAACTCATTTTGGGGTGCATTTGAGATCTTGCTCCTGGCATATGCAGTCAACTTGGCTCAAACTTTTATTAAAATAAACAACTCAGTTGGTAAATGCCTGAATTTATCTTTTTTTATAAATATGCTTTTTAAATGGATTTTAGAGAGGAAGGGGAAAGGAGGGAGGGAGAGAGAAACATAAATGATGAGCCCTAACTGGTTTGGCTCAGTGGATAGAGCGTCGGCCTACGGAATGAAAGGTCCCACAGGTTTGATTCTGGTCAAGGCTATGTACCTTGGTTGCAGGCACATCCCCAGTAGGGGGTGTGCAGGAGGCAGCTGATTGATGTTTTTCTCTCATTGACATTTCTAACTCCTATCCCTCTCCCTTCCTCTCTGTAAAAAAATTAATAAAATATATTAAAAAAAGAAACATAAATGATGAGAAAGAATCATTAATCGGCTGCCTCTTACACACCCCTACTGGGGATCGAGCCCACAACCCAGGCATGTGCTCTGATTGGGAATTGAGCTGTGACCACCTGGTTCATGGGTCGATGCTCAACCACTGAGCCACACTGGCAGGGCACATGTGAATTTCTTTATATAATTCAGAATTGTCCACATCTGACCCTTAATTTTTTCAAAATTGCTTTTTGTATTAGAAGGCGTAACATCTGAAGGTTTTTCAGATGTTATATGTTGTAACCATTAATAGTACTGAAAATGACATTTTTCCTGTCACTTGGTAGGTGTAGTGGTTGCCAACACATCAGTTTATTTTCAAGGTATTTCTTCATGATGACAGCAGTATTAAGAATAGAGACAGTATATGTGCTCTTTTTCACCAGTTTTTCAAGAAGGGTGTTTCTTTCAATTGTTTCCATCAGTATGGAAAGCAGAACTATTCCAGATTTCATTACTATGTTTTTTTTGATTAATGCTTTTTTTGTTTCCAAATTTCCATTTGTTTTTTTCTCTAAGGTGATTTTTTTGTAATGCCTTTTAACAAGGATCTTAGTGACACATAAGAATAGGTGAATTCGCTCATACAACTGTAGGAAAAATTTCATGATTTCTCTTTTTTTAAAAAAATCTTTATTGTTCAGATTATTACATTTGTTCCTCTTATTCCCCCCCATAACTCCCCTCCTCCCAGTTCCCGCCCCACCCTCCGCCCTCACTCCCCACCCACTGTCCTCATCCATAGGTGCACAAGTTTTGTCCAGT
>NW_006285483.1:397977-412619 GCF_000327345.1 Myotis davidii
GATGCCAGACAGTCCCGCTTCTCCCGTTTGAGTCTGGGTCCCTAGAGACTCGCCCAGATCTGGAGCTCAGAGTCTGAGGCTCCCTACTGATTGAAACCGACAACCGGGCCCTCAGCCGCCAGCCCTCTCCGCATGCACTCCGAACCTTAGTATTTTACTTCAGCACTGCGCCTCCTCTGAGTCAGTATGCTATTCTCTTTCCTCCTAGTTGTAGAACTTCCCCTCAGCCAGCCTTCCTGTGGTTCTGGATGGTGTCCGTTCTGTCTTTTAGTTGTATTTTTGAAGTTGTTGTTCGAGGCAGCAAACTCGGCGTTAACCTATGCCACCATTGGTTTTTTCCATGATTTCTTAATTAAAATACAAGAAAATAACTTTCAACCTGAATTATGGGCTTAGCTAGTACTAATAGTAGAATGTAGATGATCTCACTTTTAATTTTGTAATCATTTGATGAAGATATAAATCTGTGTTGTTATTTGTGGCTTTCTTTACAAATTGAAGCCTAAAATATAGACTTGGACTTTTACGTGGAAGATGAATCTCATTGGAGGATTGGACTTTTTTAAAATTTGCAAACTTATTCATAAATAATAAAGTTTCTGGAAAGGTAAGTTTAGGATATATTATGTTGTAAAAGACTGCCCTTAAAGTGAAATAGAATGGAGGTAATAAATGGTTTCAAATTCATGAATTTTACATGTGATTGACTTAGCAGGTTTTGGGCAATGGTGGAAAAGAGAAACCTCACTGGTTTCTTTAGGGAACCTTAAAGTACTTGTGGATGAGGCAGCCTTTCGCCAAGCACTCCCCCTCCCCCCCAGCTTCTCAACCTCCCTCTCTCCATCTCCCTGAATACTTTCCCTCTTTGCTTTCTGTCTTTCCTCTCCTTCCCGTTCCAAACAGGGAAGAAACAATACTGAAATGTATGTTATTCTTATTTCATAAGACTATTGTAAGAATCTTTTGAGATAGTGTCTGTGAAATTGCTTTTTAAAAAGTAAAATGCTAAGTTAGCTACAACATTTAATCTTATTTTGTTTAAGGTTAAAGGCAGTGATGATAACCTGTCATTACATTTTGGTTAGATATGGAAAGAGATTTAGGCTACTAGATGTCCTCAACTGATCCTCCTCACCCCAAGGAGAATACTTGGCAGCATATAATTTAATGTAGTTGAATGGATGAGTGTCATGTTGCTGATAGTTCAGAAGTTTATGAACCAGGAGAATGACTAATTTGTTTGCTGGAAACAGGTGAATGAACTTAGAAAACTTCTTGTCAATATATGTTGACTAGTCATTTTGTTATATTATGGAGAATTTTTTAAAAAGCTAATGAATACTTAAAGACATTCTTTCTATGACATTTTTAAGACTCCTCTGTGGTATTTAAGTATACAACAGATTTCCTATGGCCATAAACTAAGTGGAATCTTTTCTTATGGGCAGTTTTCAAGGACACATTCTTTCTAGAAATTATTTGAATTTGTTAACTATAGTTGGCATGTTTCAGAATGAGCTGTTATTCTTAGTAGAAGAAAACTTGTACAACTTGCATTTTTCTCCATTTGTATTCTAAGATTATAAGTTGTTTGTTAATGGTTTATTCATTAACAAAATAGCTTTGTTGTCCAGCATACAGATTTCATTCATATTATTTTTTCTTCACATTTTTATGCTTGTTAATAAAAAAAACTAATAGGAAGGAGGAAGCGGAATTTTTCCTTAGACTACTTTAATATTTATGCAGTGCAGCAAAGCTCAGAGATGCTGGGGAACAGAAGTAGTGGCAGATGGTTCAACCTGATGCTCTGCAAAGTTAGGGAGGTTCGTTTTGATTACAGACACTAGCAGTCTGTGAAGTGAAGATATGGAGTCACAATCTATTTTACAGCCTGCACTAACCATGTGTGTTGTGGTAAAGCCAAGAGCAACTTTGTATGGACATAGTAGAAGAGATGACAAGGTCTAGTACTGTTTCTAAGTTTTGAGGTTCTGACCTATAACTTTTTCCGATTGCTGCCTATACATTTTTATATATTTCAAGTAGTCAATTTGTCTTTTTTATAGTACCGTCTATAGATAGCCAGATCTCGTCCAGAGTGATCTCGTCTATTAATGTATTTAGTACTTAACTTTGCAATCTACTCATTCCAACTATAATGTAATCATCACTAGTCTGTTTTTTGCAATTTTCCTCTGTGTCATATTTGTAGATTTTTCTTTGTTTCTGTCATGGGATTTCTTCTGTATTACTTCTACTTTTATGTTCTGTTTATATTTTACCCTTTTTTTCCTCATAGATATTTTGGAAACTTTGGAGGAATGGTTATTTTTGACATTACCTTCAAAAGCTATATTTCTATGTTTTAGTTTAGAGCCAGAACAAAATATTGTGAATGCTTAAAGGGATTTGTGAAAATGTCATTTTGGTAGACTTGTTCACTATCAAAGGTTAGATTGTGTTATTGAGTGATTTAATGAGGTTAGAGAAACATATTGGATTAACTGAGCCATTGAACATGTTTTTCTAAACCTAAGAATAAGCCTAGTTTTAAAGTACTTTATGGATTTATTTCTCTATAGAAACAATGTTATAAATGACTAGAGGCCCGGTGCATGAAAATGGGGAGGGGGGGTCCCTCAACCCGGCCTACTCCCTCTCACAGTCCGGGAACCCTCAGGGGTGGGAGGCAACTTGGCCATCAGGGGAAGGCGACGCCCCCATCACACCTCTGCTGCTGCCATTGCCAGCAGCGCAAGCCTCAGCCGGCCCTGGTTACCTGAGCCTCGGGTGGCCTGGGTAGCTCGGGGGCTGAGGGGACTGGGGAACTCTGGAGGCAGGCGCATGGCAAGGCCCCGGCTGGACTGAGGGGGATTGGGCGTCGCCATCTTGTGGCTGTGGGCGCCACCATCTTTGAGGGCGTGGCTGTCAATTAGCATATTCCCTCCTTATTGGCTGTGGACACCGCCATCTTTGCGATGGTGAGAGGGTCTATTAGCATATCCCCTCTTTATTAGATAGGATTATTAGAGTCATAGGGAGCTGGCTTACAGAAATTTAACTCACCAGTTAGCTGAAATACTGTACATTTGCAATAAAAAAAGTAGTAGGAACAAAACTGGGAATACTAGATGACAATAAAATTGAAAAAGTCATTTAAAGATGTATGTAAATACCAATGTTTATAGATATGGAACACCCATCCCTGCTAGGCCAGTCACCCTTTTCAGATGCAGCCTTAGTGTGTTTATCAATTACTATTATACACTTGGAGGGATAAGAGTATCTTTAGGGAATTTTTGTTCATTTGTAAAGAGCTGGTGGGTTGTCAGTAAGTCAGATATTTGTATTATCTTGGACTGTTTCTATGTATCTGGCATAGGTTTATTAGTTTTTCATGTAATAGAAACTGCTCTTTTAAATCAGCCTTCTTTTGCTCAGTATAGTATTCAAGTTTCATCCATGTTGTTATGTGTATCAGTACCTTTTTCCTCTCTATTGGTGAATAATTTTCCATAATATTAATGTATCTTAATCTTTTTCTTCTGTTGTGCATGAACATTTGGGTCATTTCCAGTTTTTGGTTGTTATTAACTAGGGGCCCAGTGCATGAATTTGTGCATCTGGAAAGGAACTGTGGGCCACGCCCCTACCCCCCCTCCTGCCATGGCCCCTGATCCCCTGTCTGCCGGCAGCCCTGTTCCCGATGCTCCCACGTGCTGTCGGCGCCAACCCCGCTCGCCCATGCTGACAGCGCAGAGCAATTGGGACCGGCACCAGCAGTGGGTGTGAGCAGTGGCTGCTGCCCTGATCACCCGTCAGGCACAGGGGGAGGTGAAAAAGCTCTGAGGCGCGATCAGGACCAGCAGCCGCCGCTTGCACCCTCTGATGGCACTGAGCAATCAGGGCTGGCGCTGGGCACTGGCCGTAGGTGCGAGTGGCAGCTCCGGTGCCAGTAGCAGGTGCAAGCAGGGCCAGTGCTGGCAGTAGGTGCAAGTGCCCGGGAGCAAAGAATTTTCAGTAATCACCAGAGGCTCGCTCTGATGACAGCGACTGGTGTCTCACCTTAGTCTGGCGCCTCCGCTCACTTGCTCCATCATCCTGCTGCAGCCGATGCCCAACATGTTCTGTGCACACCCCCTGGTGGTCAGTGCATATCATAGCGACTGGTTGTTTGGTTGTTCCGCTCTTTGGTCTATTTGCATATTAGGGTTTTATATATGTAGAGATATATTTATTGATTTCAGAGAGGAAGGAAGAGGGAGATAGAAGCATCAATGATGAGAGAGAATCATTGATTGGCTGCCTCCTGCATGTCCCACACTAGGGATCGAGCTTGCAACTCTGGCATGTGCCCTGACCAGGAATTGAGCCATAACCTCCTGGTTCATAGGTTGACGTTAACCACTAAACAACACCGGCCAGGCGGGATCATATCTTTTTACTTTTCTTAGATAAATACTTTAAGAGTGAAATTGCTAGTTATAGAATATGTACTTGTTTAACTTAATAAGAAACTGCTAAACCTTTCCCACAGCAGATTTGCCGTTTTACATTCCCTCTTGCAATGAATAAGATTTTCAGTTTCTCTATATCCTTGTCAACATTTGGTGTTCTCAGCCTTTTTAATTTTAGGCACTTTAATAGTTATGATAGCCCTAGCTGGCTTGGCTTAGTGGATAGAGCATCAGCCTGCGGACTGAAAGGTCCCAGGTTTGATTCTGGCCAAGGGCACATACCTGGGTTGCGGGCTTGATCCCCAGTCGGGGGCATGCAGGAGGCAACCAATCAGTGATTCTCTCTCATTATTGATGTTTCTAACTCTCGGCTCCCTTCCTCTCTGAAATCAATAAAAATATATTTTTAAAAATCGTTATGATATTGGTTTTAACTTGCATTTCCTTGATTACTAATGAAATTGAACACATTTTCTAATGTTTTCTTTCTTATGAAATCCCCATTTAAGTCTTTTTTCCATCTTCCAATTGGCTCTCTATCTTTCTAATATATGCTTTAAAGGAAAATAAGAGATTCTAGTTTATAGAACAGATATTAAGCCAGTTTCAGAATTTCCAATTTTGTGCCACTTGATGTAAGATTACAGGTATGTGTGTGAGTTTAACCCTTCCACTTTGCTTTGCACCTTCTTAGAGAAAAAACTCTTATGACACCCTTTAGCACTAGATATATACATTCTGAAACTCAGGTTGGGTAGTGTTCTCAACCAAATCTCTAGTGGCAAAAAACTTGGTGTCTGTAGGCTGTCTCTTGTCTGAGATATTCCATCTAGGATGCCCTTTATTATCTACCTGAAGTGGCTTTGCGGTAGCTTTTGCTATAGGTGGCCTGCCAGAGACTTTTGGTAGGTAAATTCACTTTAGATCAGCTGCACCAGGCACATTTATAAATTAATACCATTTGTGATGTCTTCGCTACATTTGGTGCTTTTCTTCTGTTTGGGAATTCTTGCTCTACATTGGCAATGAAAAGCATGTTTCCCAGTGTTTACCTCAGTGGTTATCATCTGATTCAGATGTTAAATTTTCATTCATGCCTTTAGAACCAAACTGTTTAAACAGCAACTCTTAGCTTTCAGCAAAAATCTGAATGTATGATACTGCCATGGCTCTATGAGAAAGTGGATGAAAAGGGGGCTCTGCGATCAATCTGGCTGAAAGTAACCTCACAGGGTGATCTGATTATAAATTCCTAGCTGGGCAAATGATGATGGATAGTCATGTCCCATGTCTATAAAAAGGTTGTATGTGCAGTCACAATAAAATATTTTTTGCGGGGACCCATTCATATAGCTTTTATTACAATATATTTTAATAATTGTTCTATTTTTATTGAATGTATAATCTGAGTTTCATCGTCAGTATATGTGTAAGGGAAAAAAGTATATGTGAGTTCTGTACTATCCATGGTTTTAGGCATCCACTGGGGGTCTTGGATTGTATTTCCCAAAGATACTGTACTTTTATTTTCCTTTCAAGGACTATGAGCTCTAATCTCTACATAGGACCCTGCAAAAGCAATTTTTTTTCAAAAGCAATTTATTACTTTTTTTAAAATATATTTTTTATTGATTTCAGAGAGTAAGGAAGAGGGAGAGAGAGATAGAAACATCAATGATGAGAGAGAATCATTGATTGGCCACCTCCTGCAAGCCCCCCATTGGGGATTGAGCCCGCCACCCGGGCATGTGCCCTTGACCGGAATCGAACCTGGGATCCTTCAGTCCACAGGCCGATGCTCTATCCACTGAGCCAACCCCGGTAGGGCTGCAAAAGCAATTTAAATAAGCTTCTCTATCTACATTGGAAAGGAGGAGTTGGCTTCTTTATTGTCTGTACTATAGAAATTGTACTATAGAAATTAGTTTGCTCAGGCTGCTAAACAAAATACAAAAAATCGTGTGGCTTAAAAAAGATTAATTTTTTCACAGTCTAGGAGCTGCAAAGTTCATCAAGGTTGTGGCAGGATTTAGTGATGGTTCTCTTCCTGGCTTGGCCACCTTATCTCTGTACCTTCAAGTGCCTTTTCCTCTGTGTTAACTAAGAAACATTCAAACATGTGAAGAATTTTTGTGACTTTATTTGTGCCAAACTGTCAACAAATGCCAGGAAGCAGAATCTCAATGGATTGAGATAATGCCTCAGAGAATGGCAGTTTTGCACCTTGTTTTATACATTAGGATCAAAGGAGAAGGTGTGTATAACATGAAATCCATTTGTGATAGCTTAGGGAGGTGGGAGAAAGTAAAGGTGGGGACCTCTGGCATTGGATAAAAAGTAAAATGATAGACACATCTTTTATATAGGTGAGTACAGGATAATTAACAGTCAACAATTAACATAGTAACAATAACAATGAGGACTTACGGTCCCCCGCCCTGGTGTAGTGGTTGTGCTCTGAGGGGTGTGGAAAAAAGGGAGTTACCCTGACTTTCCAAGATAGAGTCAAACCTCCAACTCTCCCATCTGAACAATTTAGTTCTGGACCAAGTTGTTCTCAGAGAAAATGTTTCAGTTGTCAACCAGAACTTCAGCTTTCTATCTGACAAAAAGCATCTCTTAGGCAACAAAGGAGAGAATGTTTTTGTTGGCAACAGTTAGCACAATTTTAAAACATAAAGAGGCCATCCAGAGTGCTAATGTTGGTAAGGGTGTGAAAGTGCTCACAAGACATTACCAGCAATTGACTAGGTAGAAAAACTGTTGATTGGATAAGCATAAAGCAGCTGTGATAGCAGTTAGGCCGTGATAGCATTATGGAGGCAGTGATAATATGAAAAAATTGTTTAAAGTTAGTAGGAAGTGGTTTGATAAATTTAAGAAAAAAAGTGCTTGTTTATAGATTAATCAGTACGTTAAACATGTATATAAGAAATCATTTGAGGGTTTGGAACAGATTAATTCAATTTACATGATTTCTAATGGGGGGAGGGGGAATGATTCGGTTTTCGAACAAATCACTTCTCCAACAGCCTTTTGGAATGCATTAAGTTGAAGAACCGAGGTTCCATTGTATGTTAGCATAGATACAAAAAGACAATAATAAACAGGCTCAGTTAAGATAAAGATTGTCCTTTGTCAGAGAAGATACTGGCCTAGGACATGACTACCCATCATAAACTGCTTTTAGTTAAAAACACACACACACACACAAACCCACATTTTTATTTCACACCATCCTTTGTGGTTATTTTAGGATTCTGCGTTTGTAAGACTGCCTCAGAGGCCTCCCCTGAGCTTTTCAGGTTTAGTATGTGGCCCCTTTTTTCTGTACCTGTGTGCCTAAAGGCAGAGCAAGAGAGTAAGCTTTTAAGCTCTGGTGTTTCTTATAATCTTATCCAATCATGACTTCACCCTTATGACCTCATTTAACCTTAATTCCCAGCTTTAAATATAGTCGCACTGGGTGTTAGGGTTTCAACATATGAATTTTGAGAGATGTGTACATTCATTCAATCTATAACATTTTACCCGTGGCCCTCCAAAATGAATGTCCTAGTTGCATCAGAAACACATTCATTCTATCCCAACAGCCCCCAAAATCTTCATTCCAGCATCAACTCTGAAGTCTAAAGTCCATTGTCTATCATCTGAATCCAGATATGGGTAAGACAGGATATACATTCATCCTGAGACAAAATTCTTCTCTAGCTGTGAACCTGTGAAACCCAGCCAAGTTAATGTGCTTCCAAAATATATTGGTGAGACAGAATAGGATAGTTATTTCAAAAGGGAGAAATCTGAAAGAAGAAAGAGATGACAGGTCCCACGCAAGCCCAGAACTTAGCATATCAAATTCCATTAGATGTCTCAAGAATAACACTCTTTGGTTCAGTGCACTACCCTCCAGGCCCACTAAGGAGGCAGTGTACCCCCATGGCTCTGTGGGGCAGCCATGCCCCCAGGTACTGGGCCATGACCTTGCTCTTGAGGCACTGGGTGGTGGCATCCTGGTTCCCCATCCTCAAACCAAGGAGATCCTACCTTTTGAAACTAGTCCTGCCTCCTGGGCCTGTGGTAGGAGTGGTAGCCCTGCCATCTCTGAATCAGCTTTGCAGTTAAGCTTCCCTTTTCTTGAAGGATATCTCTTGTTTGTGCTAGGTAACTAGCTACCATCTGTAGAATCCTAGAAGTCTTGACCGCCCTTTTTTTCCCTATTTCCTTTAGTCCCAGCTGGAAGTGTTTCTGCTGATGTAATACAGTCTTTATTCCTGGCTTCTGCTGAGGTGATTAAGTTGATGGCTCACATCCATAATAATCTTATCAAATAGTTTTTCAGCCACACCTTTAGTGTTCAGAATAAACTTTGTCTTTTTGTAGTATGAATAGGCGGAGCATTTTCCAAATCTTCAAGTTCTGTGTCTCTTTCCTCTCTCATTTTACTAAAAGTAGTAAGGAGAAAACAATTCTTTGATATTTTGCTTAGAAATATCCTCAGTTAAATATTCAATTTAATCACGCAAAGGTTCAGCCCAGCCCTTAGCCACTTTTTAACAAGGATCTCCTCTTCTCCAGTTTCCAATAACATAGTCCTCATTTCTGTCTGAGATCTCCCCAGAATGGCTTTTGATGGCCATATTTCTACCAACAGGCTTTTCACAGCAATATAGGCCTTTTCTGGCATGCACCTCAAAACTCCAATCTATACCCATTACACAGTCCAAAGCCACATTCACATTTTTAGGTATTGGTTATAGCAGCAACCATTTCTCAGTACCAAACTTGATATTAGCTTGGGCTGCCACACAAAATACCAAAGCCTGGGTGATTTAAACAACAAAACTTATTTCCTCACAGTTCTGGAAGCTAGCAAGTCTAAGATCGAGATTCTGTCAGAGTTTGGTTTCTGGTGAGAACTCTTGGCTTGAAGATGTTTGCTTTTTTTCTGGATTCTTACATGGCCTTTCTTCTCTGTGCATGTGGGGAGGTAGATATGGGGGACAGTGCAAACTCTCTGGTGTTTCTTATATGGACACATGACTGTCAGCCCCACTCACATAACCTCATTTTTTCACAGCTCCAAATGCAGCCACACTGGGAGGTAAGGCTTCACCATATGAATTTTGGGAGTGACACATTTATTTAGTCCATATCAGACATATAAATACAAAATATTCAAATTCTCCTACAGACGTTATCTTCATCAGTGACACAGATTACACCTTAGAACCAAGCAGACATCTGGAAATCATCATAGACCCTTTTTTCTTAATTGTTCTTTCACAGCTAATTATTTATCGAACCATTCAGTCAACTTTACTATCTCTTAAATCTGCCTTACTTTACCTCTGTTTTTTTTTAAAAAATATTTTTATTGATTTCAGAGAGGAAGGGAAAGGGAGAGAGAGAAGCATCAATTATGAGAGAAGAATCATTGATCAGCTGCCTCCTGTATACCCCCTATTAGGGATTGAGCCTGCAACCTGGGCATGTGCCCTGGGCTGGAATTGAACCCAGAACCCTTCAGTCCACAGGCCGAAGCTCTATTCACTGATCCAAACCGGCTAGGTCTATCTGTAGTTTTTCTTTATGAAACGAAATGCAATAAAATATACCCACGTGTTTCATGAGGTCGGTGGCCGGTTGTCAGGCTGCTCGTTCCCTGTGTGTGGAGAGAACCCACAGGCTACCACCCAAGTGCTCCCCTCTCGTCGTTGCCAACATCCTCTCAGAATCAGGAGAGAGGACGCCGATCTGGTTAAGATGTCACTCAGAGCAGTGACAGGCTAAGTCAGTGGTTCTCCACCTTCCAGAGAGGAAGGGAAAGGGAGAGAGAGAAGCATCAATTATGAGAGAAGAATCATTGATCAGCTGCCTCCTGTATACCCCCTATTAGGGATTGAGCCTGCAACCTGGGCATGTGCCCTGGGCTGGAATTGAACCCAGAACCCTTCAGTCCACAGTCTCTATTCACTGAAAAAGCTCTATCCCAGCTAGGGCTTTACCTCCGTTTTTAGTTTAGGCCTTCATCTCTTGCCTTAGCTAATGCAGTAGTTGCTCAACCAGTCTTTCTGCTGCCTATGTCTTTTCAACACAAAACCATGCATGTAAGTAAGCATAAACCTGATAACACTCAGGAATAGTGTAGTGTCTGTCCATATACTTGTACCTTCTTTCATTAGGATTGTTTCAATAACTTAAATTGAACAGAAAATAACTTAAATAATGTACAGGGTTTTATGTTTCTCACACACAAATCTGAAGATAGGATATGCAAGAGGTTATATGGCAATTCCTTGGTAATCTAAGCTTTTCTGTCTTTTTATTGACTTGAGAGAGAGAGAAAGGAACATCAATTTGTTGTTCCAATTATTTATGCATCTATTGGTTGATTCTTGTATGTGCTCTGCCTGGGGTTTGAACTCATAACCTTAGTGTATAGGTACGACACTCTAACCAACTGAACTACCGGCCAGGGCTAATTCTTATTATTCTGTTTTCCATCTTGCCCAAATTTTTATTTTTAAAGTTTTCAAAGTTTCACTTGTACAATTAACACTTTTATGTTCTCTTTGTCTACATATTCACCAAGTGTTAGTCTGTTTATTTTGAATAAATAAAAAAGACTTTATTTTCAGTAAATATGGATTGTGGCAATATTTCAGTGTCTGATATTCTATTTTGAGCATAAACAATAACTTACTCAATTTATACTCTGTTGATGGACATTGTTTCCTTCTTATAAATGCTTTAAAAAGCTTATTGTACATTTTCTGCCCTGGTCGGTGTGGCACAGGGGTTAGAGTGTTGGCCCGTGCCCTGAAGGGTCACAGGTTAAACGCCCCAGTTACAGCTTTGCTCCCCACCCCCTGTTGGGGGTGTGTGGGAGGCAACCAGTTGATGTGTCTCTCTCACACTGATGTTTCTCTCTCTATGTCTCTCTCTCTACCCATCTCCCCCCTATCTTTCTCCCTTCCACTCTCTCTGAAAAAATAATGGGAAAAAATATCCTCAGGTGAGGATTAACAAAAAACAAACAAAAAAGCTTATTGTACATTTTCTTGTTATAAATGAATAACAAAACATTACAAAACAGTTTTTCAAATAATTTGTAACCAACAGTGTATGCGATTATTATTTTATACCTCAGTGATTGATTTACTTGTCTCCTCCACTAGACTGTGAGTATCCTAATTTGTTAATGAAGCCACTAATGAAAATTAGCCATCTTGAAGAAATAGGTATATTCCAGTAGCTAAAGTAATTTCTTCTCTAATACTGTAATTTATGAGATGAGTTTTGTTTTTCATTTTTATGTTCTAACAAGGAAAAAAATATATTAGTGTATAGGGAATGTTAATTATGAGTCCAATTTTTAATGAATTAAGCATCTAATTCACACTTTGGCTACTTATTCAAGCAATAGCTCTTATTGTACTATCATTGCTCAACATGTTGTTGAACCCATGACCTTTCCCTCCCTACCACAGACACTTATTGAATGATAGATAATCTATGTGCCAGGCACTCTTCAGTCTTTATCTTGCTGTTCCTTTCTGCTTTTCTTGAAACTGTAGACCAGTCCCTTCTTCCTTTTGTTTGGAGACCACACTCCACTCTTGTTTTTCCTGTTGTAACTATTCCTATCAACTTTCTTTAAGTACTTTTTTCCATACACTCTAAGAATTGATCTCTTCCAGTTTCTTCCTATATTTGATGTGTCCTTACCAGAATGTATCATCTTTTCTTGATCACATCCTCATTTTCTTATATTCCCTTTCTACATGATAATGCTATCTTTCAAACTTCTCAATATAGAATCCTGAGTATTATTATAGATTGCTTTTACTTTCAAGCAAGGTCCAAGTTCTACTGACTTTTCTTTCTAGATATTTCCCAGATTTAGCGCCTCCTTTTCTTTTTGAAGTAGCAGTCTACTTTTTGCTTCCAGGTTTGTTCAGTTCTCTACATTACTGGTAGAGTGAACTATCTGAATTTTATGTGTGTCCTGTTTTATATTTGCCTGGAGTTTCTATCTGAATTGTATCTGACTGTATCACTTCCTTACCATGACAGAACAGAATTTCTATCATTTGGTCAATGATTGTCTCTCTAAACTTATTATTTACTATTCCCTGCCTTGTTTATTTTATTATAGTACTATCAAGTCTTCATACGTTCTATATGTATAGAAACAGACTGTTATCTCTGGTATGACCTTGTCCCCTTTGCTTGAATTAATCTTTAAAATATTATGTAATCATCTTTTCTGGCCAGAAGTCTTTCTTTTCTTCTAGCATGGACTAAAAATATCATTTCTGTGTCTCCTTTGTGATCATTGTACTGACTGCATAGCATTAAAGAGTGTTTATTTTTCTGTCTTTGTAGACAGAGATTGATTGTTCTATTCAATGAAAAAAGTCTTCAATGCCTAAAAGGAAGTAATGGCTCAGTAATCATTTTTTGATAGTATCTAAAATTTTAGGTTGTTAGAATCATCTATTAATAGGTTACATTATCTGTAAATGATGACAAAAATTTAAGCGAAACTTGGGGTTATTTTTCACTTGGATAGGTGCACGCTTAAGGACTACAAACAATATAATTTTTATCTCAAAGGAATGAGTACATTGCTGCTTAAAACATATTAATGCCAGAATCTAATTCCATTTAATTTACCTGCTAATTTGAAATACTTGTTGCCTCTTCCTTGCCCCTGCTTGAAATTTGTATATATAATCTGTTGTTTGAAAATAGTGGGTCAAGAATTTTCATATTTATATTCTAGATTAGATTTGTAAATATTAGAATTATGTCTAAATATCTTTGGGTTTGTTTTACTTATCTGGGGAGAGAAGTAATATTTGCCAAATTTTATTAGGAACTGGGTTGAAAAAATGAAGATTTCTTTTCTCTTCTGGTTTCTTATCCATCTTCTATTTCTGATTGCAGTTACAGATGTAGAGCTGAAACGACTGAAAGATGCCTTCAAGAGGACCTGTGGACTCTCATATTACATGGGCCAGCACTGCTTTATCAAGGAAGTGCTTGGGGAAGGAGTACCTCCAAAAGTTGCTGAGGTAATCTCTGTGTTCTAGGTGTTCCTTTGAGATAGTTACCACCAGCCTGAATTTTTGTGGGGCCTCTTGGTCTTAACAAACTTAAATCCCCCTTTATTTTTCTCGCTGAGTAGGTAAGTTTTAGATGTCAATATGGCTATGTACTTAGAGGCTAAATGGAAGTACTGCAGAGCTGCAATTCTGCTTCTTTTGTATTTCTGAGCTTTACTAGCCACTGATTATGATCATGAAACCATTTGTATGACTGGCGTCTCATTCTTGTAAACCTCATCACTCTGGCATATTTTTATGTTGGGGTTATGTTTTATAAATTTTGTGTTAAAACCTTTTCATATAAAAAAATTAAATTCTATAAAACTAAATGTTGTAGATGAAACACTAGCTTTTTGGAACTTGTAAAGGCTTATTTAAATTCTACTGAAGTTTTTAGATAGAGATAAAATGTGCTAAGTTAATAAAAATATTCCCTTTCTAAAAATAATAAGTTTACTATTTTATAGGTAGTCACAGATATGCATATGTCATTCTTTTTTTTAAAATTTTAATTAAAATCTTTATTGTTCAGATTATTACATTGGTTCCTCTTTTTTCCCACCATAACTCCCCTCCACCCAGTTCCTACCCCACCCTCCGCCCTCACTCCCCACCCACTGTCCTCATGCATAGGTGCACGATTATTGTCCAATCTCTTCCCGCACCCCTCACACCCCTTTCCCCCCCAAGAATAGTCAGCCCATTCCCTTTCTATGTCCCTGATTCTATTATAATCACCAGTTCATACTGTTCATCAGATTATTTATTCACTTGATTCTTAGATTCACTTGTTGATAGATGCATATTTGTTGTTCATAATTTGTATCTTTACCTTTTTCTTCTTCTTCCTCTTCTTAAAGGATACCTTTCAGCATTTCATATAATACCGGTTTGGTGGTGATGAATTCCTTTAGCTTTTCCTTATCTGTGAAGCTCTTTATCTGCCCTTCAATTCTGAATGATAGCTTTGCTGGTTAAGTAATCTTGGTTGTAGGTTCTTGGCATTCATCACTTTGAATATCTCTTGCCACTCCCTTCTGGCCTGCAGAGTTTCTGTTGAGAAATCATC
>NW_006285483.1:413337-431666 GCF_000327345.1 Myotis davidii
AACTTCTGTGCTGGAGACACCCCTCTGGGGCAAGACTTGCTTCAGTGGGGCTTTGGTGCTCTCTGGGTCTGCCCCCTGAGTGTGTCCTTTAAAGGTCCCAGGAGCTGCAAACTGGATGGTCCCACTCGGGCTTCCTGGCTCCTGGATCTCTAGGGAGGTGCTAATCTAGCCTTTGCCTGAGGCTATCCAGCAAAAGCCTCCCTGCAGGGCTTGGGCGGGGCGGGTCCCGGGATCAACAGGGTGGGGCTAGCAGTTATGGCTGCTCTCAATCTTGCCCTCAGAGGCTCTGCTTTTCAGTGCCCCGGTAATCACTGCAAGCCCCTTGGAGAGAAAGCTGCCCTAGGTTCTGACCGATGCCAGACAGTCCCGCTTCTCCCGTATGAGTCTGGATCCCTAGAGACTCGCCCGGACCTAGAGCTCAGAGCCTGAGACTCCCTCCCGATTGAAAACGACAACCACGCCCTCGGCTGCCAGCCCGCTCCGCACCTTAGTATTTTACTCCCATACTGCACCTCCTCTGAGTCTCGGTATGCTTTTCTCTTTCCTTCTAGTTGTAGAATTTCCACCCAGCCAGCCTTCTTGTGGTTCTGGATGATGTCTGTTCCGTCTTTTAGTTGTATTTTTGAAGAGGTTGTTCGAGGCAGCAATCTCTGGTGTTTACCTATGCCTCCATCTTGGTTTCTCCCCATATGTCATTCTAAATGTACAAAGAGAATAAGATTAATAAAACAGGGAAAGTTATAATAGGAATTTTTTATTTTTTTATCTTTATTGATTTCAGAGAGGAAGGGAGAGAGAGATAGAAATATCAATGATGAGAGAGTATCACCGATTGTCTGCCTCCTGCACACCCCCCACTAGGGGGGGGATCGAGCCCACACTCAGGCATATGCCCTTGGCCAGATTTGAACCTGGGACCCTTTAGTCTGCAGGCTGACGCTCTATCCACTATAGCTAGGGCTATAATAGGAATTTTAAACTTGGCATATTACATAGAACCATAATTCACCATTCCTAATTAATTAGAGACAGTTTCTATTCTGACCTGTGTGCTTTTGAATCTTGTGGTTTACATGATACAGAGATTACATTTTTGTGTGTGTATGTTTGTGTTTTAAATTCTTTTTTTGGTGGGGATATATGTTGCATTAATTCTCTTATATGTATTGTGTAAAATTGTATAGTTCTTGTTCTGTCATTATTTCAGATTTATGACAGTTAGCTTTTTCCTATATGACTTACTGCGTTCTCTGTTTCAATATGAATTCACCTATTTATTGATTTAAGAGAGAGAGAAACGCTGATTTATTGTTCCACTTATTTATGCATTCATTGGTTGCTTCTTACATGTGCCCTGATGGAACATGGAGGGATGGAACCTGCAACATTGGCATTATTGGGATGACCCTCTAACCAACTGAACTACCTGCCCAGGGCTGAAATCTTTCTTGATTACTGGAAATAAGTTTATATAATTTTGCATTCTTTGTTGTTTACATCTTAGTTTGAGATTTTCAACAGTGATTACTCTCCGAAAATTTACTATGTAGATGATATTGTTCTAGTGATGGTATTAAAGATATTTATAACCTCTTTTGTTTTATGATGAGTATTCTATTTGACCTTGTGATTTAATAAACATAAATTCAGCTGTTGACACAATGTTTGTCACACACTGATACAAATAGTTGAGTTAGGTTTTGATTTTCCCATTTCTTATAGAGTTATATAGTGTTTACGTAATAGTTGAGTAGTATAATGTTTAGGTCAGTTATAAGCTACTAGTGGCTGTAGGTAAAGACACCAACTGGCATGAATTTAGGAAGAGCTTGCCCTGAGCATGCTTGGCTCTTAGTTTGAAAGATAAGGTCAAATTAATAATGGTATTTTACTGTATTTTGCCTAGGTGAGACGATTTTTGACTGTCATGGAAGTTCTCAGAAATGCCTTGCTTACTACAACTTTTACATTTGAGAAATAGGAATGATATGCCACTATATCAAATTTTTCTCCATCTGAAAGAACTTCTAAACCTAAGAAAATAAGTCTTTATTTATTTTAAAAATATATTTCTTTATTGATTTCATAGATGAAGGGAGAAGGAGAGAAAGATAGAAACATCAATGATGTGAGAGAATCATTGATTGGCTGCCTCCTGCACGCCCCCTACTGGGGATCGAGCCCACAACCCAGGCATGTGCCCTTGGCTGGACTTGAACCTGGGACCCTTCAGTCGCAGTCTGACGCTCTATCCAAAGCGGCTAGGGCAGGATTATTTTTTAAATAATCTTTAGGAACCACATTAAGCCCACATGAGCCTATTTATTTGAAAGATAATAGAATATTTACTTAATATTCTTGAATTCCAAAGAGATACTGCCTGAACTGTTTAATTATTATCATTAGTCTGTTCCTCATTAGGTCATTTCAGAGCATCATGCTATAATGGTCAAGGTTGTTATTTTTATCCTCCGATGAATAATTTCAGCTGAACCCAAAACTGGCAATAACATAGTTATCTCTATATATAAAAGACTAAATGACCGACCGTCTGACTGGCTGATACATATGACTTGCACTGTCAATTTAAAAATAAACATTGACTCACGCATGTGTGATACATATAAAGCTCTCACTGGCACCAATTGCACGTGTGCATTTCGATCTGTCATTGTCGATTGTGAATTTGGTTGACACTTCTATTATAGAGAAAGGGCGAATAGCAATAATAAAATATTTCTTCTAATTAATTTCCTTTCAATGTGCACAAATCCGTGCACCAGGCCATTAGTATATAGTAACATAGTTTGCAGATGTTACAAGAGGTACAATTTGGTTATTTGAAACCAAACTTTCCCTCAGAGATATTATGTCTCTGTGATAGACTTTGATTGTTGTTTATTAATATTATATGCTAGTTACTTTATTAGCTGCTTTGCAAGTATATCAGTTAGTACTTTGAACAACCACATGTAGTGGTTTATCTATTAATTGGGATATTAACTTTGAACACTTAGATAAATTATATTTGCCTAATGAATTCACAAATTTTTATCTGACAACTTAAGTTATATGACATTTGTCATTATGTAAGTATTGATGTTACTATCATTTGATCAATGAGGATAAGATACTGAGGCTTAAGGAAGTTAGGTTACTTGCTCAAGTATTAAAGCTAATGAGCAAGTCCATGTATCCAAATCCATTTTAGCTATTATTCTATGTTGCTTCCCACTGATGATGATAATAACTAACATTTATGGAGTTATTTGCCAGTTATCTGGAGCTATGATAAACATTTTATGTAATTTATCTCATGTAATTCTCACTACACCGCGTAAAGTGTAGATGCTATTCTTATTAATCCTCATTTTCTGGCTTTAGAAATGGGGGTGGAACTAGAAGCCACAGAAGATTTTGGCACAGTATCATGATCCCAAATTTTTGTTGTCTCTACTGGAGCCCCCATAGGAAGTCTGATACCTCCCAGAGATGGAATTCAGCTATTTGAATTGAGAAACTGGAACCTTCCCTTAGAGGCATTTAAATAACTTCTTTTCCCCTGCTGCTCCCTAACCATAGTTAATATGCATACTGGTTAATCCCATGCTGTTTTCTAGATTGAATTAGATTAGTGAACAGTAGGAGAATACTTTATTCTTGTGTCATTACCATGTAGCATAACATTCTGTTAACTTATGTAAAAAGGTTATAGCTTTGTTGCCTAAAATTTCCAAGCTCAATTCTGTTCTTCTATATTTATATAAACTGAATTGTTAAGAAACTCTAAATACATTGCATTTAATCTTATTTATTTATTTATTTATTTTTTAAATGTATTTTATTGCTTTTTTACAGAGAGGAAGGGAGAGAGACAGAGAGCAAGAAACATCGATGAGAGAGAAACATCGATCAGCTGCCTCCTGCACATCCCCCACTGGGGATGTGCCCGCAACCCAGGTACATGCCCCTGACCGGAATCGAACCTGGGACCTTTCAGTCCGCAGGCTGATGCTCTATCCACTGAGCCAGAAAGAAGAAAAGGTCATTTAATCTTATTACCTTTAGCCAAGTGTCCGTCTTGATGAGTTTGATTCTGTATTGTTACCTATTTTATTAGCCATCCCTCCCAACTTTGTTATTTACAAAATTAATACATATGCCTTCTATATCATAACCCTACTCATTGATTTAAAATGCTTAGGATGAGGTGCTATTTGTAAGTAACAGTCATACCTTGGCCATAATGTGCTGGCTGGGGTTATGGAACCCTAGGAAGAGACAGGTGGTGTGGCAGTCTCAGAGGTGTATAAAGAGGAAGGAATCAGGGGAACTTAGGCTGACTCCTGGGCATTTTTAAACAGAACCAAGATTGAAAGCACAGAATATACATGCTAAAATTCTGAGGATTAGGGAGATTAGGTTATCATTGGGTGGAAGTGAGGAAGATTCAACAAAGTAGATGCGGTCAAGGCTCTCCAGTGCTACAAGCCGGCCTTTGCATGCTGAATATCTGGAAAAACTAAAGCTGGGTGGTTCTTCAACCCAGCTTTGTTTGTATAAAACATTTAACTTTGTGGTTGAAAGATGGGTGTTTTGTATGGGACAGCAGAGACTGAACTAAATAGTGTTTTTTTCTGGAACTGAACACAACTAAGGCCTAGATGTTATCTCTAGTCTGACTGAAACTCTGTCTCTAGTCAACAGACCTGAGTCTTTGTTCCTGAGATTATTTGATGCAGACCAGAATGTCATTGTCCTAAGGATTTAATGATTGAGGGAGTGAATGTGCAATGAAGAAGGCATGTGGGTCTGGTTGCTGGATGAGGCCAGTTTGAATCAAAAGGAAAGAAAGAAGAAAAGGTCATATTAAAGAAATGAAGTTTCTGCATGGTTACACATTCAGTTAGAGAATGTCAGTCTTTCAAATCAAAATGATGTGTATACATTTTATAGAAGTTGAAGGAAGTTCTGTAATACCACAGAATCCTTATCACATTATTAGGGCTGTTAAAGGACCTTATCTTTCTGGACCTTGCTAAGGAATCCAAAGAAACAGAATAAATATTTAGTGTGTGAGCCAGTGGTATATGTATTTGAGAATACATACAGTATATTCTTGGCTCAGTGCAATAACAAGGTGTTAAAGAGGAAGAAGGGGAAGAAACTTAACATAATTTCACTAAAGTTTACCAGGGGCCTTGTTTGGAGATGGCGACAAGATTTGTTTAAGGTGTTATCAGCCTCGGATTCCTCAACGTCTAAGATTGGCTTTATCATTTTCTCCTAGGTGATTTACTGTTCTTTTGGTGGAACATCAAAGGGACTACACTTCAATAATTTAATAGTTGGACTTGTTCTTCTTACAAGAGGCAAAGATGAAGAGAAAGCAAAATGTAAGTACTTTTTAAAATCTCAATATGATAATATAGATGGGCACAGAACTATTTTACCTCATTTTTTTTATATTGATTTGAGAGAGAGAGAAATTGCTTTGTTGTTTCATTTACTTATGTATCCACTGGTTATTTCTTGTATGTGTCCTGACCGGGGAGCAAACCCACAAACTTGGCATATCAGGATTATGCTGTAACCGAGTGAGCTAGCTAGTTAGGGCCTTACCTCAAATTTCTGATGATAAGCAAAGGATTTAAATTGATATTTATCTGAAGAAGATAACAAGTGTCCAAAAAGCACTTTAAAAAATGCTGAACAGCCCGGCCAGTGTGGGTCAGTTGGTTGAGCACCGACTATGAACCAGGAGGTCATGGTTCCATTCCCTGTCAGGGCACATGCTCTGGTTGTAGGCTCCATCCCCAGCTTGGGGCATGCAGGAGGCAGCCAGTCATTGATTCTCTTTCATCATTGATACTGATGTTTCTATCTCTCTCTCCCTCTCCCTTCCTTTCTGAAATCAATAAAAATACATTTTTTTAAAAGAAAAATGCTCAACATTATTAGTTTTTAGGGAAATGTAATAAAAAATTACAATGACACAACAAGTCACACCCACGAGAATGGTTAAAATTAAAAAGAAACATAGCCCTGGCCAATATTTTCAGTGGTTAGAGCATTGGTTAGAGCATTGAGGGATTGCAGGTTCAATCTCTGGCTCCAGTTGGGGCACATTTGGGAGGCAACCAATCAATATGTCTCTTTCACATCGATGTTTCTCTCTCCCGTCTCCCTTCCTCTGTTTCCACTCTCTCTAAAAATTAAAGGAAAACTATCCTCTGGTGAGGATAACAAAGAAACAAACTGAAGAAACATAATAATTAGTGTTAGTGAGGATGTGGGAAAATTGCAATCCTCATTCATTGCTTATAGTGTAGCCACTTGAGAAAACAACTGAGCAGTTCCTCAGACTTTTATTAAAAATCAAGTTTTTGCCCTGGCCTGTTGTGGCTCGGTTGGGTGTAGTTCTACCATCGCCGGTTGGATTCCCAGTCACGGCACGTGCCCAGGTTGCAGGCTTGATTCCTGTTAGGGGGCATATAGGAGGCAGTCGATCAATGTTTTGCTCTCACATTGATGTGCTTTTTTTTTTCTCTCAAAAATTAATAAAAACAAATTTTTTAAAATCAAGTTATCATATGATCCAGCAATTCCACTTCTAGTTACATACCCAAGAAAATTGAAAATGGATAGTTGACCCTGGAACAATGCAGGAATTAGGAGCACCAACTCCTGTACAGTTGAAAATTCAGATATAATTTTTGACCCATTCAAAACTTAGCTATCCCTTGGTATCTAGGAGGAATTGGTTTCAGGACCTCCTGGGAATACCATAATCTGAAGATGCTCAAGGTGTCCTATATAAAATGGCATAGATCAATGCATACAGTCAGTCTTCTGTATCTGTAGGCTCCCAATTGTGAATTGAAAAATAGTAGAGGTGTTTATTGGGGGGGGGGGATCTGTGTGTAAGTGGACCCCCATGGTTCAAATCTGTGTGGTTCAAGGGGCAACTGTATTCATTTTTTTAAAAAGTACACAAATGTTCATAGCAGCAGTGGTTGCTGTAATTCATACTCTAATTAACAATGTATAAGAGTTTCTGTTTTTTCCACATTATTACTAACTCTTTGTATTGTCACACCTAAACATTTTTGCAAATTTGGTATGTTTAAAAGTATATCACATTGCTGGATGGGTTGTTGTTGTTTTTTTGTTTTTTTAATCCTCACCCAAGGATATTTTTCCATTGATTTTTAGAGACTGCTACAGGGAGGGGAAAGAGACAGAGAGAGAGAAACATTGATGTGAGAGAGACACATCGATTGGTTTACTCCCTCAAGTGCCCTGACCAGGGCTGGGGGATGCAGCATGCAACAGAGGTACCTGCCCTTGACTGGAATCAAACCTGGGACTCTTCATACTGTGGGCCGACACTCTATCCACTAAGCCAAACTGGTTAGGGCTCACATTTCTGTTTTAATTTGCATTGCTGGGTTGTTTTGAGGAATAAATAAATTTATGTGTTCATAAAGTACTTGGCACTAGTAATCACTGAGTAATTGTTACCTTTCTCTTTCCTCCCTACTTCCACCAAGGGGTATATTTGATCTGTGATAAGATTAATTTATTTTTCCTTTATCCTAGACATTTTTAGTCTTTTTGCAAGTGAATCCGGAAGCTATGTTACACGGGAAGAAATGGAAAGAATGCTCCATGTTGTGGATGGTAAAGTCCCAGATACACTCAGGAAATGTTTCTCAGAGGTATATTTAAAGATTTACATTTTATTCCTACCTATTGACTATGAGTATTAATTCTTAGTTTAGCTATGATGAATAAATATTCATGTGCAGCATATTCTTAACATGTTTTTTATTTAACAGTTGATGTTTTAACCATGTTTTGTGCTCAAAGATCCATAGTACTTATTTCTGCTACATATGTGAATCTGAAACCCAATTCTACTGTAAAGGCAGCTGTCTATAATGAAATACACTCCCATATCCTCACACCAACACACACATTCTCACACTGTGATCCTGCAGGAACCTGGGCATTGCTCGCATTGTAGTGCCATTGCTTTTCATCATGGACATATAGGTTAATCACTCATTTGCCTTGATCCAGTCTTATAGCTCTATGACCCATCAGGGCCTGTTTTACTATTTATTTTATTACTCAGTTGATTTGCATTGTGAAATATTTGAGTTTACAAAATTTATCATTTTTCTCTTTCCATAATTTTTTTATTTTCATTGTATAAAAGTTAAACATTACAAAATGTGTATCTTTCAGAAAAAATTCCCATTTTTCTTTTCCGAGGTCTGCTAATATGGGAAAAGTTCCTAGAGATGGTGGAGTAAAAAAAAACCCTTTTAGAAGTTTCTGAATCTTTCCTGCAGCACTCATGCTGTATGATTTCTTACGGGTGGCTCTTTGACCCACTTTCATTTCACAGAAATGACAGTCCTTCACTGCTCTTGGTTTTATTCAGGGAGTTTTTATTCAGTTTAGTTTAGTCACCTTCCTAACTATATAGACATTGGTTGTCAATACTGCAGGTATATATAGCTCTTTGGACTCTTTATCTTAAGATTTTCACCACTCTGACTTTGAGCTTCCTCTGTGTTGATAGCACTTGGAGATTTCCCTTTCTTGCTTTTGAGCTTGGCAGTGCAGTTTTTGGTAGTGGTTATGGTGTTATATTTTACTCAGTATTTCTATGTATTTGGTGCAGAAGATTAGCCTCTTGCATTTTTGGTTCTGACATATTGACTGGAAGTTGCTGTGATAGTCTTTTAATATTTCAAGACAAACTGGCTAGCTATATGTTTTTTCCCCCTCCAATAACAACATTTGCTAGTCAGAAAAAATGTAATCTAACCTTTTCAGGCTTGATTAATTGGATTTTTCCCCCCCAGAGATGTCAAATGTGTTAATACTCTACTCATTTGGGGGGAAAAATGTGTATGTTTTTTATTTTAATAAGGTTTATAAAGACATTCCCGTTTTATAGATGGGAATTAAATGTGGTTATCACCCAGTTCTCTAATTTAGGCACAAAAGCAGGTATATATATTAGATGATAATTAGTGCTATAGGAAAATATAAAATAGCCCTGGCCAGTTTGGCTTGGTGATTACAGCATCAGCCCTTGGACCAAAGAATCAAGGGGTTTGATTCCAGGTGAAGGGCAGGTACCTCAGTTGCAGGCTCTATCTCTGGCAACCAATCGATGTGGGAGGCAACCAATCAATGTCTCTCCAACATAGATGTTTCTCTCTCTGTCTCTCCCTCCCTCCCTCCTTTCTTCCTTTCCCTTCTCCCCTTCCTCCCTCCTTCCTACTTCTTCCCTTCTTCCTTCCCTCCCTCCTTCCTTCTTCCCTCTCCCTCCTTTCCCTTCCCTTCCTCCTCTCTTCCTTCCACTCTCAAAAAAAAAAAAAAAAAAAAAAAAAGAAGAATCAATGGAAAAATATCCTTGAGTGAGGAAAAAAAAGATTTAGGTGGTGATAGGGAGGAGGTAGCTGAGTGTCAGTATTTTGTATAGACTAGTTAGGAAAGGCTTGTTATAGAAAATGACATTTGAACAAAAAATTTAAAGGAAGTGAGAAATAAAACCAGATATCTGGGGAAAGCACTTTCCACTAAGAGAATATAGCTAAGGCCCTGAAGTGGAAGTGTACTTGACATGATTAAGGAGCAACAAAGAGGCCAATTTAGCTGGAATGTAGTGAGCAGGCTATATTGTAGGAAATGAAGTTGCAGAGGTTGGGGGAGGGGTGGGATAGAGTTAGGGGTACTATATATATGACCCTGTGTGAGTTCTTTGACTTCACCCTTAGTGAGATGGAAACCATTAGAGAATTTTGAGCAGACGACTACATGAGTTGTGTTTTTGTTTTTTTAAGTATGATCATTTTAGCTTTTATCTGTAGGGTAGGCTGGACAGAGTCCAATTGAGGTATCTGAATGATCCAAGTAAGAGGTAATGGCCATTTAGATCATGTGTGGCGGGCAGTGAGATGATAAGTTTTTAGATTTAGATTCTATATTTATTTTGAAGGTAGAGTTGACAGGATCTTTTCTTGTATTGATTATGGGCTGTGACAGAAAGAGAAGAGAATGACTAAGGTGTTTGGCCTGATTTAGTAAATGAGTTGCCATTAACTAAGATGGCTAAGACCACTAGAGAGGGAGGTTTGGGGCATAATTAAATTTGAGAATCATATTAGATATTCAAGTGGAGTTGTCAGCTATCCTTTTTGACATAATAAGTTGGAGTTCAAGGGAAAGGATTTATTGGCTTATAGATAGAAAACAAAAGGATTTATTGGCTTATAGAGATTGGCAAGATGAAGAGTAATCCAAAACAGGTGTCCAATGAGTAGCCTGTGAGGAGACCCAAGAGTGAATAGTGTCCTGGAAGCCAAGTGATAAAAGTGTTTTAAGAGGAAGGAGTGTTTAAGTCAAATAAACTGAAAGGTCAATTGAGTTGACCTCTGATCACTGAGAAATGATCATTAGATTTGAAGGGTAGCTCATTGTTGTAGGTCCTGAGGAATAAAAAACCACTGGAGTTGGGTTACTAGAAGGAATGAGGAAATTGTGATGGGGAGAGGCTTAAAATTGCATTTTTGGGAAGAGCAATGGTTATTTTAAGAAAATAATCATAAGACTTTGGTAGAAAATATCTGGGGTAGTGTTTTATGAAGGACATGAGCTTTGGAAGGGGGAAGATAAAAGAAATGAGAGGTCAAGGTATTACAACATTCATATGTAAGGCTATGAAAATCATTAGATACTTAATGGGTGATATAAACTCAACATTATAAATGGGCTAATTTTACCTGATTCAGCTATTTGATGTACTTACCTGCTGTAATTTCTGAGTAATGTATCTGATGATTGAGCTTTTCCAAGAATTGGTAATTTTCCAAATTACCAAGACTCGAGCTTTTCAAATTACCATGTTTCAGTATCAGTTTTCTTAGAATAGGCTTATTTTTTAGATCTTCCATAATGTTTTGTGTGTTTTGCACTCCTAAAAAAAACCCAAACCTAAAAAAAAAGCACTATAGCTAAAAGATAATGGACCTAATACCTAGATTTAAGAGACATGGAATGGGTCTCTACTTTTTCTGTCTTGGCTTTATTAGCCTTGATAAATGATGTTTGTTATAAAGGAAATCCACATAGGAGTAGTATTGTTTTTTTTCTTACTGTATATATATTTTAAAATAGAAATTCATATTTTTTGTTTGTTTGCTTTTTACTTATTTAATTTTTTTTGTTAATCCTAACTCAAGGATATTTTCCCATTGGTTTTTTGAGAGAGTAGAAGGGAGTGGGAGAGAGATAGAGAGAAAAACATCGATGTGAGAGAGACACATCTATTGGTTGTCTCGGGCATGCATCCCAGTCAGGGCCAGGGAAACTGCAACTGAGGTATGTGCCCTTGACCGGAATCGAACTCGGGACCTGGAACCTAGGACCCTTCAGTCCACAGGCCAAGGGTCTATTCACTGAGCCAAACCCGCTAGGGCTCTACCATATCTCTTTTAGGTTATAAGTTATTTGTATCCCTTAATATCTACTGAGTGTCATTCCTAATTGTATTTCCTGGGTGAGTTGGGTCTCCCTTTTTCTCACAGAAACATCTGGCCCTCACTCAACGTAAGTCCTTTTGTCTTCCAAAGAGATTGATTTGCATAGTCATGTGATGTTCTGTCCCAGCCTGGGTACTATTTTTCTCCAGAGATTTAACAAGGCAAAGAAGTCTTAGTAAGGAAAGAAAGCAAAGAAATAGAAATATACTTGTTTCTTTTTTGTATTCTAGTTGACTTGTGAATACTAGTACATGTTTTCATTGATGCCTTCTGGTTGAGGACTCTGGGAAAGTTGTTTTTTTAAAAAAATATACATTTTACTGATTTTTTACAGAGAGAAAGTGAGAGGGATAGGGAGTTAGAAACATTGATCAGCTGCCTCCTGCACACCCCCTACTGGGGATGTGCCTGCAACCACGGTACATGCCCTTAACTGGAATCGAACCTGGGACCCTTCAGTCCGCAGGGCGATGCTCTATCCACTGAGCCAAACCAGCTAAGGCAGGGAAAGTTGTTTTTAATTTGCCAATGAAACTTAAAAGAGCACTTAAGTTTCATACGTGTTTAATTAAAATATGCTAATTTCTCAAATATATGCTAATTTAGATTGAGGTACTAAAGAAGAGGGATAAGTGAAAATTGGGTTTATTAAATATTAAAAGAAATGCAGTTTACTGATTTCAGGATATACCTTAGCAAATAAAATACGACTTATTAGTAGCAATGTACTACTTTCATGAATTGATGAAATATGTTGTAATTTGCATATAGATTTCGAGCAAATGGAAGTTCTGAAATACAGTTGTTTTTGAAAACACCTTGATTTCCAAGATTACAAGATAATTTATTTAGATAATTCTTCCTTTGTAGGTTAATGTCAACTAATTGCAGATTTCAAGTTGTGCATGATCCAAGTAAAATACTCTAAATTTTGACTAAACTATGCTTTTTCTTTCCTAATCATAGGGTGAAAAGGTAAACTATGAAAAGTTTAGAAATTGGCTTCTTCTAAACAAAGAAGCTTTTACCTTTTCTCGTTGGCTACTGTCTGGAGGTGTATATGTGACCCTCACTGATGATAGTGATACTCCCACTTTCTACCAAACTCTGGCTGGAGTCACACATTGTAAGTAATGACATTTCATTGTTTCCTGTTCACTTTTTAATGCAATTGCCTATAAAGAAGAAATTTATATTGTCAGTAGTTTTTTTCTTCTAGAGTGTAATAAAATGAAATGCTTTGGTGAAAGGGAAAACTCCTTTTTGTCTACTTTACGAGTATATTCCAAATGTGTGGGTTTTTTCCCCACAGCAAGCAGTTCTCCAGGGCTCTACAAACACCATTTGAGAGTCCTGCAATTCATTTCAATTTTGACACTATCTACCTAGGGTTAGCATAGACACCACTAGGTTTAGGGCTCAGTGCCACAAGGCTGCCCCTCTGGTTGAGGACTCTGTCCCCCACTTCAGATACCAATCACAAGTCCAGGCTGTCACCGTACTTCTGACCAATCATCTGTAAATTAGAGGTTCCTATGAGTCTCTCCTTGGGTTTGATAATTTGCTAAAATAGCTCACAGGATTCAGGGAAATGGGTATGAGTACTGATTTATTATATAATACAGTATATGTGAAAGGATACAGATGAACAGCCAGATGAAGAGATACATAGGGCAAGATCTGAAAGAGAGCTTCTGTCCCTGTGGAGCTGGGATAAACTAGACCTGCTAGCATGTGGATGTGTTCATCAGTCTTGAAACTCTCTGAACCCCATACTTTGGGGATTTTTATGGAGGCTTCATTTCCAGGTCCTTTCCCTCTCCAGACTGGGGAGTGGGACTGAAAGTTACAGTTTCTAATTATGGCTTGGTCTTTCTGGTAATCAGCCCCCATCCAGGAACCCACCAAGAGTCACCTTATGCAGTAAAACAAAAGGCTTCTACTATCCAAGAAATTCCAAGGAATTTAAAAGCTCAGATGCTGCTGCTTTTGTCATGTGGTCTCCATTTTTCTACAGTTTGAATTAATTTTTCATTTGCATTTCTGCATACTTCACATTTTATTTTATTTTATTTTAATATATTTTATTGATTTTTTTTTACAGAGAGGAAGGGAGAGGGATAGAGAGTTAGAAACATCAATGGGAGAGAAACATCGATCAGCTGCCTCCTGCACACCCCCCACTGGGGATGTGCCCGCAACCAAGGTACATGCCCTTGACTGGACTCGAACCTGGGACCCTTGAGTCAGCAGGCTGACGCTCCATCCACTGAGCCAAACCGGCTAGGGCATACTTCACATTTTAATTGAAGCAATTAAGATGCATTTTGCCTTACCTTAGAGCAGGGGTCCTCAAACTTTTTAAACAGGGGGCTGGTTCACTGTCCCTCAGACCATTGGAGGGCCGGACTATAGTTTAAAAAAAAACTGTGAACAAATTCCTATGCACACTGCACATATCTTATTTTGAAGTAAAAAAACAAAACGGGAACAAATACAATATTTGTATTTGCATGTGGCCCATGGGCCATAGTTTGAGGACCCCTGCCTTAGAGTCTTGGAAATGGCTTGGTTTCTCCTTAGAAGTTACAAGTTCCTTGAGTACAATACTCATGGTCTGTTTATCTTGGGGTTTTTCTTAGTGCACTGGACTAAATGCATGTTATTGGCCTTAACTGTGTCAAAAAGTTTTCAGCCATTAAAAGTCTACATTGTAAATACTGATTTATACATTTGATTTTCCCAGCAGTGAGCAGTAGGTATATGTTATTTTAGGATTGTAGGGTTAAACTTATACCAAAGAGAAGGACCAAGGTAATTATCATATTTGAATAAGTTTTAACAACTTCATAGTATGTGAGGGCTTTTATAAAGACATACCATGTTTTAGGGGGAAATTAATTATGATATTTTACAAATTTAATGAACTTCTAAAGGTCAAAAGTTAGTTCTAAGATCTTCCTTTCTAAACCTTTTGCTTAAATAAATGATGTGAGATACAGAAAACTGATTAGTATTAAATTAAGGCACATGAAAGGTCAGCTTCCATTAAATATAAGGGAATTATCTAATTATTTTATCTACTCCCGTAATGCACATATTGGCCATAGAAATAAGCCAATAATAGTGTGTGCTAAAAACCTGAAGAAATAATATGCTTTTAATTTTCTATTATTTATAAAATTAAATTTAAAAATTTAAAGTTCAAATTGCTGGCATCATAGTTGATTTTTGTCATATTCTTGTTTCTTATAAGAGAGCTACCTCAAAATTAAAAAAAACTAATCAATGCCCTAGCCAGTTTGACTCAGTGGATAGAGCATTGTCCTGAGGACTGAAGGGTCCCAGGTTCAATTCCGGTCAAGGGCACATGCCCAGGTTGCAGGCTCGATCCTCTGTAGGGAGCATGTAAGAAGCAGCCAATCAGTGATTCTCTCTCATAATTAATATTTCTATCTCTCCCTCATCTTTCTTCTCTGAAATCAATAAAAATAAATTTTTAAAAATTAATCAACTATAAGGCCGCTATAATATATTAGTAGTTACCAGCCTTTATTGAGCATTAGAATTATTTGGGAAGGGTATTTATTAAAAGTGCAAGTTACTGATTCTAATATCAAAGATACTTATTCAGTGCGCCCTAGGACTCTACTTTCCTAGATTTCCAGGGTAATCTGCTGTTCATGGACCCAAGACTACATTTTGAGAAATACTGATATGATGTTGAGTTCTTCAGACTTTGGGTGAACACTCTGGCCCTGCCACTTATTATTTATGTAACTCTGGGAAATTTATTTAATCTCTTTGAACTTTTTTCCTTCTCTGAAGAACAGGGCTAATGATACAACTTACCCCATAGGTGTGTTATAAGGAGTGTAGATGAGGAAAATTTTTTTCCTTATCCATATTGGGTTCATTGGCTGGGTCTTTTAAATTAGACTGAAAAAAGACAGATATGAAGAAAATGAAAGTTTATTAACATCCTGCATGGGAGCATTCATTGATGTATAACTCCAAGGAGTGGTTAGAATTTGAGCTTATATATCATTCTAGCAAAAAAATACATACAATAATTTTGTAGAGAAGTGAGGAGAAAAAGAAAAGGGCTTTGAACTTCTATGGATGGCAAAATGTGGGAAGGCTAAAATATGGAGAAACTAATGACAGGATTGTTAATGAAGTTTGTTATACAGATTCCTTCCTCTGGTGATAAGGATCTAGGGTTGTCTCTGATGAGTAACTTCTGTTCTTCCTGGTAGAGGGGCAGGGAAGATACCTTTACAAATTAGGCAGATAGGGGAGGACAGAGAGCTTTTCTTGTATTAGCTTCTCAATTGCGCTCAACTCAAAATAATCCTTATGCCAAATAATCCTTTATGCCAAAGAGCCATATTTGGGGTGGCATATTGTGCTATTCTTCACGAGTACATGAAATGACACTTTTGGCTTTTACAGGACTCAGCTCTATGCCTGGTATAGAATAGGTGCTTTACAATGAATATGCATCCTCTTGTATTATTGAAAACATACCTGGCTTGTGAATATCAGTGAGTTTCACCCACTGTTTCCAGAGACTAATTGTTTTGGGAGTAGGCAATTTTCTAACAAAGGGCCATAGACCAGTGCAAAAATGAACTCCTCCCATCTGTGGAAAGTTTTTCTTGCTAGTTGGTTTTTTTATAATTTATAAAAATAAGGAACCAGAATAAACAAGTTCAGCAGAAACTCAGTTTGCTACTAGCTTTAGCAAATCGCTACTGTCTTAGTGGGCCTTACTATTAGAGCATTTTCACAAAATCAGAATTACTGTTAAACATCTTACAGAAATTCTGACATGGGCAGGTTTACATTCTGATGACTGATTTATCATTTATAAATTCTCAGTTTCTGTCTAAGCAGTTCACTACTGGCATCTTTGTAGGCTCTTCGACTCAAAGCATATATGCTACTTTATACTTTTCAAATAATATGTCAGGAAAGTAGAAACTTGTGATAAAAACAGAGACTGTTATTAACTAATTTATAAGTAGACAGAAAATATTTATTTTACAGCATCAATAACTATTTAAATTTGTGTAATGAGCCAAGTTATCCAGGAAACATAAAGGAATTACAATATTTCACTTGTAAGTAATATTTATATTAGAATGCAGATGCCTTTAATTACTTTCTCACATACAATTATAAAGTGAAATTTGAAGTCACAGTCAGTTGAACATACTGCCATATTTAATCAAATTTTATTCTTTTATGTAAATCACAAATGAAACTGAGGAGCTGTTTGTATTCAATACAGTTAGAATAATTAACTCATTTGACTTATGCAAGATTTTAGATTTTGTCATGGCAAGTACATTTTCAGAACTGCAAATTTCAAACTATTGTTACCTTACCTCTTATTTAAATTTAAGATATTGAATTAGAACTTTAGCCCAAAGTTCTAGTTTTTATGCTTGAATAGATCTTAACCAAATGTTTATCAAGATGGTTATATTTATCTCTCATAGTTTGCTATTTAAATATCTAAGATTAGTTTTATAAGAAATTTTTTTGGTCAAGTATAAACAATGTTCTTAATGACAAGTTAATTTTTAAAGCCATTTATAGTGAAGAGAGACATAGACAGTGTTTGCAATAATGCTGAACATATTTTTAAAAAATATTTTTAAATTGATTTCAGAGAGCAAGATAGAGGGAGAAAGATAGAACCATCAATGATTAGAGAGAATCATTGATTGGCTGCCTCCTGCCCACCCATTACTGGGGATCAAGCCTGCAACCCTGTCATATGCCCTGACCAGGAATCAAACTGTGATCTTCTGTTTCATAGGTTGATGCTCTACCACTGAGCCACACCTGTCAGGCAGTGCTGAACATCTTGGTGATGATGTTCAGAGTCATGAGAACATATAGATAGAGCGTAAATGTGTTCTATATAACTAAATGTTTGAAATAGGTTGGAACAGCTGTTAATTCATTCTCTTTTTTTCATATCTGAGAGAATAGTCTAAGACTAAACCCTGGTCTTTTGGCTTTTTCTTGAAATACCCTTTCCCCATCTGTTTTTTCACAGTTATTTAGCTCCACATAGTGTTAGAGTTTGGAGACACAGACTATAAACTCAAAATGTAATTCATTTTACATACTTAGGTCAGTGTATCTGTCCCCTACTACTGGACATACATAGTCCTAGCCAAAAAGAATCTGGCAGCTCTCTTCTTGAGTTTGAAGGCTCATCCTTTAGATGCTAACCTTTGAAATGCCTACATTCTGTCTAACTGCCTTCTAGTTCTAGGTTGAAATGTCTGTCATCTTTAACATTCTTTTTTTGTCACTCCCTGAAAAGTAAAGTTCTTTTTTGTTTTTTGTCTTTTAGCTTGGGTCCATGATACAGGTCCTTGTATAAGTTATTCTTGTGTTTGAATTATAAGAGAACACAACAGTTTTTTTGTTTGTGTTTCTGTCCTGTTATTACCTGTCTTGCCTACAGACTTTTTGTAAATACTCTTTTGTCACTGCAAGACCTCCAGGGCCTAGCTGCTCACATGCTCCCTAAAAACCCTGTGTCTGTTGCCTCATTGTATTTTCCACATTAGATTAAAATGACCAATTTTTACTTTTATTAGAATCTAAACATAGTTGTTTGTTCACAATCATATCTATCGTTTTTGTCAGACACATAATATACTTTTATTACATATTTGCAGAATATTAAATGATTTTTCATTATAGTTCCTGTACTTCTCCTCCCTCCCTTCCCTCCCA
>NW_006285483.1:431711-443718 GCF_000327345.1 Myotis davidii
CCCCCCCAATACTTTGCTCTGTGGAAGGTTCAAATTTACCACATGCAGATTGGGTACTTTCTAGAGGAGGCACTATACTCTGTGTACATTATTTCATTTAATCCTTGTGCCATCTCTGTGTACATTATCTCATTTAATCCTTCATTTCATCTCCATTCTGAAAAGAGGCAGCCAAGAAATTTTCTCAAGATCAAATGACTAATAGGTGTCAAAGTTGGGATGTTTGAATCCCAGAGTGCATGCTTATTTCCGTTTTAGGACCTGAAGACAGTTGATTGACACAGTCATTTTATTCTTTAATCTTTTATGAGTAGTTTGTAATTGCAGATAAAAGGATTTGGTCATGTGGCAGTTGTGGTGGTTGTGAGCCATCTTCAGACTGCAGAGAATCTTGCAGATTCATTTTTCTAGTTTCTTTTTCCCTTGGGATACTCACAAATGATTATTTTTTATTTCTCTTCAATAATTAATTTCATTTGATCCAGGCAAGATCATTGAATGATTGTCCTTTACCTACAGTGAAATAAATAATAAAATAACTATGATTTTTAAGAACTTTGTTTTAATAACTGAGAGTGAATTTTCCTTAATGTTGATCATATTTTTCATAGAATTTAGAAAGAGTTTTCAAAGTTTCCCTAAAATGTATCATAAGAGTCAATAAGCTTGCTACCTCAGTGATTCCTTGTAGTAATAGAATCTGGATTCTCAGGTAATTAATACAGTATTTTGGGCTAATTTTAGGGCCATATAACTAATTTTGATTATTTTTCTTTTCATATCTAATTCAAATTTACATTGTCTCTATTTTAGCATTTATTGTCTCAACTAAAAATATGTATATTATTGTATTCCCTTGCCACATTTTAGTTTGTAGTGTTAAAAACTTTGAATACAAAAAAAGTACTTTAGTGATTCTCAGACCATAAGCCGCTAGTAGATCTGCATGTCCCTTCTTGTTCATCCTCTTGTCTTGTAAATTATGTAAGGCTTACAGCCATTTTAATTACATCTTAGAAGGTCATTGCTTTTGAGAAGGTTGCATCCTCAAAAATGTTGAGGAACTTTGTGACTGTTTGAAAACACTTGGACATTTTGCCTGGCTTTTTAAAAAATTAGAATAAAATTATGGCATTAAAGAGTTTTTTCTGTAGCTGGAGCCTCTGACAAGGTGGGACTTGAGTAGGATTGCCCATCGTGCAGGACAAGAATTATTTAGAATGTTAGGAATATTGTATGCTGCTATTGTGAACCAGAAAAAAAAATATCTATAGATGGGTAATAAATTAATTTCTATATAGTTTATAAAGTATATGTTTTAGGTGTTGGTTTATGAATTGCAAATAGAACAACTACTGCAATTATTACCTCTTTAAGGGAAAATAAGGTTAGCTGCCTTCCCTTTTCTCAGAAGTGTTTAGCTGTCAATTCATTCAAAGGGTTTGAGTAATAATAATATAATACATATAATTTACTATAGTTTGTTTTTGGCAAATATTTAATTAATGAATTGCAGTCTGTAACCCCCAAATGAAGTTAACGTGAGCTTAAAAGGAAGCTCTAAAGCATGGTTTAAATTGGTAACCAGGACCAATCCGATCATTATTTTCCTCTAAATATATTCTACTTGTCTTTCCACATTTCTACTTCAGTAAAGAAATTGTGTTTTTTAAGAAGATTAAGGTAATAAAAAAATTGGGATGCAATTGGTGTGATTTTTCTGTGTTCTAATTTAGTGTATTATGTAAACATCAATTAATCAGAAATACGTTAGTACCTTAAAGAGGGGGGAAAGCACATATAAAATATAACTATGATTAGCGTATCTGTGGTTTTAAAAATATATACCTTCTGATGAATGAGGAACGAAAAATGTTCATGTTTTCATGATGCTCCTATAACCTGTCACATCGTAAATCCTCTAACTCTGCTATCATTATTGAGTTTGTTATTTATATCTTTTATTGTACTCTTTTTCATTTACTTAATAAATATTGAATTTCTAAGTAGTAACCATATTGATAGGATGAATCAGACATAGATTCTGCTCTTAGAATGTTTATAGTAGAGAGAATATGTATATAGAATCTTTAAACCCCAGATAGAGATTGAAACTGATAAAAAATAAGTACAGATAAAAAAGGTGTGGGATACCAAAAAGAAATGTTTCAGTTGTTTATTCTACATACTGGATTTAAGCAGTCTACTAATTGGGCAATTGCAAAAGTAATTTTTTATTTTAAAATCTTTTTTATGTTAACTTGAAATTACTTTTCATGCTATTTTAGATATAATGTATTTGTGTTTCAGAATTTTGTTTTAGATAGATTATGGTGGTTTTTTTAGCAATTAAATTGGGAAATTAAAATATATCCTTAAAAGTTATATTATTAGGATAAACTGCCCAGAAGAGGAGGCTGAGAGGTTTTATAATTTTGTTTGATATGACTCTTAGTGGAGGAATCAGACATCATTGATCTGGAGAAACGTTATTGGTTGCTGAAGGCTCAATCCCGGACTGGACGATTTGATTTAGAGACATTTGGCCCCTTGGTTTCACCACCTATTCGCCCATCTCTAAGTGAAGGTAGGAATTATTCTCTTTTCTTCAAGTGTTTTTTTGTAAACAGATTTGAACCCATCTCTTATTACTAACCAATATATCTTAACTCTAAAGGCTATAATATTACAGGTTTGCAAGTTTCTTGCAAATAGCAGAGTTTAGTGGAAAAAAACTAAAATGGGAATTAAGATTGTAGTTTTGAACATCCTGTATTACCTATGTGACCTTGCATAAATTATTTTGACCAAGTCAGTGGCTATGAAGCTGTATTCCAAAGAGGTACCTTAGTAGCTGGTGCCAGGGATTAGGGTGATGGCCACTGAATGGGCAGAGCTCCAGGTTTTTGCTTTGTTTTATTTGGGTATGTTTTTTGTTAATCCTCATATGAGGATACTTTTTTCATTGCTTTTCAGAGACTGGAAAGGAGGGAGGGAAGGCGGATAGAGAGAGAGAGAGAGAGAAAGAGAGAGAAACAGATTCAAGAGAGACACATCAACTGGTTGCCTCCTGCACACGCTCCAACTGGAGCCTGGGTGTGAACCCAGGTATGTGCCCTTGACCTGAATTGAACCCATGATCCTTCAGTGGGCAGGGCTGATACTGTAACCACTGAACCACATCAACCAGGACCAAGGGTTTTTTTTAGCCCCATTTCTTCCTCAATTTGAGTGCCTCTACTTTTTTTTCTTTTACGTAAGAAGTTTCCATTGCTATATTCTCCCCCCACCCCAACTACCAAAAGAAATTAAGAAACTACTGGACCATCTCTGAGGTCCCTGCTGGCTCTAAACTTTCCATTGCTATGACTTTCTAAAAAAATATATATTTTTATTGGAAGGGAGAAGAAGAGAGAGAGAGAAACATCAATAGATTGGCTGCCTCCTGCATGCCCCCCACTAGGGATTGAGTCCACAATATGAGCACAAGCTCTGACCAGGAATGAAACTGGCAACCTCTTGGTGCATGGGTCGATGCTCAACCACTGAGCCACACCAGCCAGGCATGCTATGACTTTTTAAAAACATTAGGGATACAAAGAGTAATTGTAGGTGATATCACACAAAAACACATTTGGAATCTGAATATTTGAGTTCTGCTTCTTCTGATCTTTTTAAACTTCTTCCTTTTGGGAACCCCCTTCTGAGTTTTTTGTTTTCTACTCTTTAAACTGAGGGTATGGAATTACATTCTTGGAATATATAATCTGTATTCTTCAGATTTTTAGGGTACTTCAGAAGTACTTGTTAGGGGAGCCGGAACTGATAAGGCCCTGGACTTTCACCCACTTCAACAGTACAGCTGTGTTTTTACCTTTTCTGAGTTGGAGAATTTGATAAATCATTTTAAATCAAAATAATTTTATTTCTACCTTTTACAAAATATTTGAAAACCACAGGATTAGATTATAAATCCCTTTTCTTTCTGAAATTTAAATACTCATTTAAAAAAGACTAGAGGCCCGGTGCATGAAATTCGTCATGGCGGTGTGTGTGTGTATCCCTAGGCCTGCCTGCACCCTCTCCAATTTGGATCCCTCTCACAATCCAGCACTGCTGGCTCCCAACTGCTTGCTTGCCTGCCTGCGTGCCTGCCTGATTGCCCCTAACCACTTCTGCCTGCCAGCCTGATTACCCCCTAACCATTCCCCTGCCAGCCTGATTGACACTTAACTGCTCCCCTGTTGGCCCGATTGCCCCCAACTGCCCTCCCCTGTTGGCCCGATTGCCCCCAACTGCCTTCCCTTGCCAGCCTGGTCGCCCCTAACTGCCCTCCCCTGCAGGCCTGGTTGCCCCCAACTGCTCTCCCCTGCAGGCCCGGTCACACCTAACTGCCCTCCCTTGCCAGCCTGGTCCCTCCCAACTGCTCTCTCCTGCTGGCTATCTTGTGGTGGCCATCTTTGACCACATGGGGGTGGCCATCTTATTTGGTGGAGTGATGGTCAATTTGCATATTACCTCTTTATTTTATAGGATTATGTAGTACAAAGAAGAGTGCAGTATAGAACTTCTCTTAATATAATGTGTTATTTTTCTTCATGTCATGGAAGAGCTTTATAGGAGCTTATTAATAACAGCATGTTAAAATCAAAATAAATGAACAAGGAATCTAATGAACAAAATAAACTAATGAGTAAAATAGAACCAAAGGCATACAAACATGGAACAGAATGAAGAATCTCAGAGGGCGGGAAGAGATTAACCAAAGAATTTATATGCATATATGCATTACCTATAGACATAGACAATAGGGTGGTGAAGGCCTGGGGCGGGGTGGGAACTGGGTAGAGGGGAAGAATACAGGGGGAGAAGGGAAAAATCTGTAATACTCTCAACAATAAAGATAAAAAGATAAAAATAATAGTATGTTATATCTTTGAGTGTGCAGTTAAACTTTTCCTTTTTTCCTTTTTTTTTGTTAATCCTCACCTGAGGATATTTTTCCATTGATTTTTTTGGGAGAGTGGAAGAGAGAGGGAATGACAGAGAGAAATATTGATGTGGGAGAAACACATTGATTGGTTGCCTCTTGCACAAGCCCTGACTAGGGCCTGAGCCGGGGAGGAGCCTGCAACTGAGGTACGTGCCCTTGACCATGATCGAACCCGGGACCCTTTGGTCTGCAGTCTGACACTCTATCCAATGTGTCAAACCAGCTAGGGCATCCTTTTACTTCTCAATCTTTCTAAATAATTTCTGATTTTGGGATGGATTTTCAATTAAATTTTATTTTGTATACTATAGCCATTTTTAGTGGTTAAAATTGATACAAAATAGAGAGAGGCAGACATAACCAAACACTAAGTGATAGTAATGTATTTCTGCTAGGATCTTAAGTTTTAGTTATACTTATACCAAAAGAAAAAAAAACACTTCCTGAGACTACTGATAAACTCTTTTTTAAAAAATATTTGGCCAGTTTATGGGAGTCATGCCTGCTTTTATAAATATGTTATAATAACAGTAGGAAGTTTGGTTGCTTTGGTTTATGGTGTCTTTTCCTATTTTACAGGTTTGTTTAATGCTTTTGATGAAAATCGTGACAATCACATAGATTTTAAGGAGATATCATGTGGGTTATCAGCCTGTTGCAGGGGACCCCTGGCTGAAAGACAAAAATGTAAGTTAAACATTGTCACAAAATTTGCAAAGTATACAGTGACAAAATTAGTATTCATCTAAAATCATCTGTGGATTAAGGCTTGAATTTTCATCACTTTGTCAGATTAGCATATAGCAGTCTCATGTTGATATTTTATTGAAGCCATTCTAAGGATTCAATCATCTATTCTTTTGCACTGTGGAGTAGTTTGGTATCTTTGTGATTAATAACTAGTGGCGCTGGTGCACAGATTCGTGCACATTGAAAGGAAATTAATTAGAATTTCTGGGGCGATACTGTGACTTGAATGGCATCTGTGGAGTGTAAGGTGAGGGCAGGGAGAGACAGATCTTCTGACTCACAGCACTGGTTCCAGTGCAGGGACTGATGCAGGTGGTCCCAGGAGGTGGCTAGCAGTGCAGGACTGGGTGGCACCACTGGCGTCTGCAGAGTGAGTGGGGTCCCTCTGGCAGGTGGGGTCCCTTGGCCTGGCCTGTGGGGATTGGGCTGAAACCAGCTCTCTGACATCCCCCGAGTGGTCCCCGAGTGCAAGAGGGCACCCTGCAAAGTTGCTTTTGTACAGGGTGTGGAACACAAATACAAGTGTGCAATAAACCAGATTCAGGGCCGACAGTGCCCCAGGAACAACATAACCCACAGCGGAAGGTGGAATTGTGGAATTGCATGGCCCTGTGAGGAATCGGGCTCCCTCCTCTCTGGTTCCGGGGTGCGTCACCTGAGAACCGCTGCTGCCAAGTCACCGGAGCTCCTGTGTTGAGTATCTGCCCCTTGGTGGTCAGTGTGTGTCATAGGTACTGGCTGGATGGTCGGACAGTCATATGGTCACATAGCCTTTTATATATATAGGTGGGGTTGAGTGTCCTGATGAATTTACAGTTCATGATAAAGAAACTATTTCAGCCATAATATATATGAAAATGTTGAACATTTAAAAACTATTTTCTTTTTCCCCCCCTAGAAAATATTTTCTAGTAGTCTATATAGAGAATTCAGTGCCTTGCATAATTGGAAGTACAACTCATTTTCTATGACTTGTATAAATATTTTAATAGCAAAGTGAAATTTATGATCAAAACACAGTTTTATTAAATACTAAATTGGTCATTTAAATCTAGCTAAAATGTTATAGCATAATTTATAAGCATGTTACATATTAAATCTTAACCATAATTCACAAAATGCTGTTTACATTTAATTGGTACCTAATACTGATATATTTACTAAGGTTATTATCTGTCTTTCTAAAATACAGATCATAAATGTTGTCTGTTTTGAGTGTGCTATTTGAATATTTTGACCTTCAGTAATATTATACAATAATGCACTTTAACAGCATAATTATTTTGGGTGTGTATGAAATAGATTATTACTTAATATTAAAAGCTTAGATTTCTTTTTTTTTCATGATGATATACTATTAGTTTGACCTGGATTTATGATAGACTAGAGGCCCCATGCATGAAATTTGTGCAAGGGGCTTGGCCCTCGCAGCCCCTCACAGCCCTGACTTCGTCTGGAAGGTTGTTCAGCTGTTCGGTCTAATTAGCATATTAGCTCTTTATTATATAGGATTATTTTTTCCCATTAAAGTGCTAATATTGCCCTAGTCAGTTTTGCTCAGTGAGTAGAGCATCTGCCTGTGGACCAAAGGGTCACAAGTTTGATTCTGTCAAGGGCATGTACCTTGGTTTCAGACTCTATTCCCAGCCCTGGTTGAGGAGCGTGCGGGAGGCAGCCAATCAATGTGTCTGTCTCACATTGATGTTTCTCTCACTGTCTCTCCTCCTCCCTTCCACTCTAAAAATCAGTGGAAAAATATCCTCGGATGAAGGTTAACAAAAAAATAAAGTGCTAATATTAAAAAGAGAGGCTGAAATTTTTGCTTCTCACTTGATCTTAATTATGGAGTTAAAAACTTTTTAAAATTCTTTGCTGATGGACCAATGAAAGTTAAAAAACTAGTGATTCATTTGGAGTTAATTAGCAAAGTGCTTATATTTCTAATTCTTACAATCTATAATAATAAGAGGGTAATATGCTAATTAGACCAGACGTCATTCCGGACATTCTTCCTGATGAAGCCAGGGCCAGAGGGAAGCCAGCCGGGTCCCGGGTGCCAGCAGCCAGGGGAAGGAAGGCCTACTCTTGCACAAATTTTTGTGCATCGACCCTCTAGTATTATATATAAACTTCATTGAAGAGTTGAAATTCTTCTTTGGCAAAACTTTGAGTGTATATTAGTTTAATTGGAGAGGCAAAATGGAAATAGACTATCTTAATAACAGCTTGTCATTGATTCTTAATGTAGATTGAATATTTTCATCATTAGAAGAATCAACTCTTCAGTGATCAGTTTTAGATATTAGAAATTAATTTAAGGACTTGAATTACCTCCTTAAAACCTGTGAGGTATGGTAGTATTTATTGGCCCCCTTTTTTGTTTTCAAATTTGAGAGAGACAGCCTTAACCAGTTTGGCTCAGTGGATAGAGCTTCGGCCTGCAGACTGAAGGGTCCCAGGTTTGATTCCGGTCAAGGGCATGTACCTTGGTTGCAGACATATCCCCAGTAGGGGGTGTGCAGGAGGCAGCTGATTGATGTTTCTAACTATCTCTCTTCCTTCCTCTCTGTAAAAAATCAATAAAATATATTTTAAAAAATTTTGTGAGAGAGACAGATTAGTGAAGTGTGCAGTTAGTCCTACATGTTCAGGGGACTTTAATGACATATTTCTATGTCTGCTCTAGATGAGAACTTAATCCAGAATATATTTGTTTGAGAAATTCAGTAATTTTACTAGGGCAGCTTCTATTGAAATGTATTGTACTTCTAAACATAAAACTAATTCCCTTCATAAGAGTTTTATTTTTTTTAGTTTGTTTCAAGGTATTTGATGTTGACCGAGATGGAGTTCTCTCTAGGGTTGAACTGAGAGACATGGTGGTTGCACTTTTAGAGGTCTGGAAGGACAACCGCACTGATGATATCCCAGTAAGTTCTGATTTTAAACATCTTATTGTATGTAACTTCCAATAGGAAAATGGAGTGGAGAATTATTTTAAAGTCAGCGAATGAAAAGGATTTTTTATTACTGTTAGTTGCTGAATTATGCTACTCAAAATATTCATTGCTGAAGATGCAAAACTGGATAGAGAATTTGCCTTAGAAAATTTAATAAGCTGTATAAAGTAAGAATGAAACTACAGGATAATTATCGTAATTTTTAAAAGCAAATATAAAATTCTATTTATGGTAATAAAAAATACTTGGTCAAAATATAGTATATTTTGGCCACTGAATAATAAAAATGGTATCAACTCTTTTCTAATTACTCCTTTGAATTTCTCTTTTTAAAGGAATTACATACTGATCTATCTGATATTGTAGAAGGCATATTGAGTGCACATGACACCACAAAGGTGAGTTTAGCCAGGACTAACTTATCCTTTTCTAAAAATATCATGTACCAAAAATTGGGATATATAGTCTATAATATTTTAATCTGTTCTGGGTCATCCGTACCAACTGCTTATTTGGATCTGTGGTAACAGTACCTTCAGGTTGACTCTAAAGACAGTCCATTCCATGTGTTTTATGTATAAAAACATTTATTATAAGCTAGGCATTTTATAAAAATTAAGTAGACACAGCCCTTGTCAAAATAGTTTATAATTTTTATTTCTTCCATTTTAATAAGTTATGGTAAGGCTAACCTTATATTGAGCAAAAGAAGCCCCATAAAAAAATATACTGTATGATTCCATTTATATGAAGTCAGGAACAGGGGCAAAACTAACAGATGATGGTAGGCATTAGAATAATGATTTTTAATACTAATCTGGGTGGTCCATGTATTCCTAAAAGAGTTTGTTTTTTTATTGTTGTTTTTTTAAATAGTACTGGTAAGACCCTCTCAAGTTCTTGAATACTAGCCAAAATAAGCATGTACTTTATAAAGAATAAATCCTTTAATTTTTTAATTTAATAATATTTATTACTAAGACTATTATAATAGGTTTATTCCTATAGTTTGATTTATTGGGATATGTGTGTATCCCTGTGAAACTGAAAATAAGCTACATATTGTGAGGCATATTTGAGTTAATTTGAGCCTTTCCACTCAAACACTGACGTACCAAGTAGCAGATTGGTTATAGAAGTTTAGATTTAAAAAGTAACATCAGTGTTTTTTTCTTTCTTCAATCATAATTCCAGAAGGAATCATCATAGTCTTATTAACTGGTGCTCAATAGAAAGTTAATAGAAATGAATTTTATAGGGCTTGAGCTTTGTTTGGCATTTCCGTCATCCTGCCTTCATTTACCTTTTTTTTTTTTTTTTTTTTTTTTGCCAAAAACTATGGCGTCTACTTCTATTTGGAGTGTATAGAAAACCTGGGAGAGTTTCTGTTAGAAAATGCCTTATGTAGAGATATAATTGCTAACACTTTTTTTTCTGAGTGTTTAATAAGTAGGTAGGTATTATTGCTGTCTATTTTTATGTAAGATAGAGTTGCTACTTCTGGCTCTGCTGTGAACATTAAAAAGATAATTTAGCTTTTCAGCTCCATGTAACCATGATAATGAATGGTTAGCGTTTGATTTAATTTTTTTATTATTGACTTTTTACAGAGAGGAAGGGAGAGGGATAGAGAGTTAGAAATGAGAGAGAAACATCGATCAGTTGCCTCCTGCACACCCCCTATTGGGGATGTGCCTGCAACCAAGGTATGTACCCTTGACCAGAATCCAACCTGGGACCCTTCAGTCCCCAGGCCGACGCTCTATCCACTGAGCCAAACCAGTTAGGTCTAATTTTTCACTTTTTAATATTTTTTGTTGATTTTTTAGAGAGAGAGTAAGGGAGAAGGATAGAGAGATAGAAGCATTGATGAGAGAGAAACATCATTGATAGGTTGCCTCCTGTACACGCCCTACCTGTCATATGCCCCACAGGGAATTGAACCAGTGACCTTTTGGTTCCTGGGTCGATTCTCAGCCACTGAGACACACCAGCCAGGGTGGTTAGCATTTTAGAATGGAACTTGGACCTTTCAACCAAAGCTATTAACCATACCCATTTGTGACTAGATTGTGCCTGTATTACCCATTATTTTGTACCTTTAGATTGGTATTAACATACTTAATAGAAATTGTATCCTGAAAGTAAGTAATTATAGTGCTTTAAGATCTTTCCTTATTACATATGGTTATTTTATATTGAGAAGAGAATATATCAATATCATTAAATAATAAAAGCTAAAACATTTTTTAGCTAGGGTTATTAGGTAATTGTTGAATACATGAAATATGAAATATTTGGTTATATTTTTGCCAGATAAGAAAAAATATATATCATCTTCTACATGGTTTATGTAATTTTTGGTGCTCTTTGGCAACACAAAAATGTTGCTTTCCCAACTTATAAAAATGTAATGTTAAACTGCATTTTGGAGAAATGTAAAGTAGATATTAAATCTTTAAGAAGTCTGATAATATTGCTCTTTGTTACTAAGAAGGTCTTAGAATGTTGTTAGAATGAAAGGACTGGGTTATACTCAGACTCTTCGACCAGGAGTTAAACTGATCCAGTCAGCTTTAGTCAATGGAAAGAGCATCAATGCTGGAGGTCACAAGGTTGGGTTGGGATTTGAACTAGAAGTTTAATGCGGATTTGAATAAAGCATCAGATTTCTCCTTGAAGGTGAAGAGAAATGAACCCACTATGTTTTGACCTTAAAATTCTCTGAAATTGGCGTTTCAAAAGTGAGAACTTTTTATTCTTCCAAAGAATTGTAATCCTCCCCACACTGAAGCCTAGAGATTGCAAGTCCTAAGGGAGGTGCTTGAAGGCATGCCTGGAAGTTATTTTTGTACCACATTTCATTTCAGTTTCACAGTGTTAATTTAAGTGTGTTCCTTAGCGATATGTACTGTCGTTTTGTAAAGGAAATAACCCAGTCCTCCAGTTTATACATCACATCCGGCATTCCCACACCACTTTTTCATGACCTATTAATATATTGGTCTCTGTGCTACAGTGGAATCTTAGGTTTTGCATCAGAAAAAAAAAAAAAGAAAGAATACTCCATTTTCCTTACCCAGAGCTTTTTGTAGTTTTCCATAGGTAACCCTTGAAACAGAAGATACTGTTATTTTCCAGGTCTTGTGAAACAAAATTGTTGATGATAGATTGTCCTCATTACCATTGACTGTTTCAACAGATTTTTGTTACTTTTAAACTTATTCTAGCTAGCTGGACTACTTGTCATATGAACACATAGAATCTATTTTATTTTAAATATATATATTTTAAAAATTTAACT
>NW_006285483.1:443771-450248 GCF_000327345.1 Myotis davidii
TCATGTCCCCTACGGGGGATCGAGCCTTTAACCCTGGCATGTGCCCTCCTGGTTCATGGGTCAATGCTCAGCCACTGAGCCACACGGGCCAGGCTAGAGTCTACTTTAAATTATTGGTTTGTTTTCAGACAAATGACCAATATAAGTTTAATAAACCAGATTTTATTCAAATGCTATAAAAAAATGACATTCTTAGCATGAGATCTTTTTAAATATTGTTTCTCTTTCAGATGGGCCATCTTACTCTAGAAGACTATCAGATCTGGAGTGTGAAAAATGTACTTGCCAATGAATTTTTGAATCTCCTTTTCCAGGTGCGTTTAATGTAAATGACAGTTTCAGAGGGTAGTGGTAGCAGTAATTCTATATATTTTCTATTATGTAGTAGTTAATGCAACTGGACTGCAAAACCACATATGATAAATAGAACTATATTATCCTAGACATGCTTGAAAGATGGTAAGATAGAGCATGAGTGCCTGTTGAACCTTCTCAAACTCATGATGTGGGAGATAGGAAAGCAGAATATAGGTGATACTGTTTATTTATCTTATCATACCTCATGATAGAGAAGCATGTAGACTTACAGAGAATCATAAAAGCCATCATAATTTACTGTTTCTTCACTGTTATAGAAAAAAAAGGGCCTCACTTTTTTAAAAGCCCTTCCTAACAAGTGAGATAGTGTGAACAGAGAGTTGGATCATTAGTAGGCAATTAATAATTTTTTCAAAGTATACAGTCTCTTTAGTTAGATTATCTTAGTTTCAAGGTGTCTCTTAATTTTTTTTAGTTTTTATTTATTTATATTTTTATTCTTTATAAGGTCCAAGAAAGATTGAGGGACAGAGAGAGAAGGAAAGTTACCAGGAGTGAAAAGTCATAGAACTTGCTAGATTTTAACTATTTTCCTAAAGTAGTTCTCTTGCCCCAATTTATATAAATACTTTATAGTGTCCTGGCCAGTGTGGCTCAGTTGGTTGGGCATCGTTGCATGCACAGAAAGGTTGCCAGTTCAATTCCCAGTCAGGGCACATGCTTGGGTTGTGGGCTTGATCTCCTGTAGGTCATGTAGGAGGCAGCCGATCAGTGTTTCACTCTCACATTGTTTCTCTCTCGTTCTCTCCCTTTCCTGTATTTTCTCTAAAAATCAATTTAAAAAAGTAGCTAAAATTTAAAGTTCAAATTTGCTCAAGTAACTCATTAATAGTTCATTAATTGAAAACTGCAGAGACTGTGAAAAATACAATCTAGTCATTAGCACCAGTCAATGAAGATTAATTTACCACTTTTTCTTTAGGTATGTCACATAGTTCTGGGATTAAGACCAGCTACTCCAGAAGAGGAAGGACAAATTATTAGGTAAGTTTGTGGTTTCAGTCTGTGTATTTTTCATTATATAGTTGAAATTGCTAACACCCAAAATATATCATTACTAAGTAATATTATGTCCCACTTTAATGCAATCATTATAGTAACACCCTGTTTCTCCAAAACAATTACATATCGAGATATTTTTAAGTAATTTTCTAACCAATGTATTGTATTAATTTAGAAATCAAATTCCATTTCACATTAAAGTTGCACTGGTACTAAATTTAATTTTTTGAAATAAGACCTTTTATAAGTTAACAGATAGTGCCCAGCCAGCATGGCTCAGTGTTTGAGTGTCGACCTATGAACAGGAGGTCATGATTCGATTCCTGGTCAGGGCAAATGCACAGGTTGCAGGCTGGTTCCCCAGTGTGGGGTGAACCTTATTCATCTTATAGTGAAAGTTTGTACCCTTTTAGCAACCTCTTTCTATTACCCCCAGCCCCAGCAACCATTTCTCTACTCTGTTTCTGATTTGACTTTTTTTTTAAAGATTCCACACATAAGGAGGCAGCCGATCATTGATTCTCTCTCATTATTGATGTTTCTATCTCTCTTTTCCTCTCCTTTCCTCTTTGAAATCAATAATATATATATGTATTTTAATGTATATATTTCTTTATTGAGTTCAGAGAGGAAGGAAGAGGGAGAGAGAGATAGAAACATCAATGATGAGAGAGAATCCTTGATCGGCTGCCTCCTCCACCCTACTGAGGATCGAGCCCACAGCCATACCATGTGCCCTTGGTCAGAATCGAACCCGGGACCCTTCAGTTTGCAGGCCGATGTTCTATCCACTAAGCCAAACTGGCTAGGGCTAAAAGTATATTTTAAAAAATTAAGATAACAGGTAGCAATTTTTTCTTCCTACAAAATAGTTCACATTTATTGTAGAAAGATTAGAAAGTAGGCCTAAGCAAAAAGAATAAAAAATGCCCACCATCTCTGTATTTAGATAATTTCTGTTGGCATTTTTATTTATTGAGGTATAATTGACAACTAAAATGATAAGATATTCAAAATGTACAATGTGATGATTTCATAAATGTACGTCTTACAAAAGGATTCTCCCCATTGAGTTAAGTAACACTTCTATTACCATCTTTAGCTTTTTTGGGGGTTTGGGGGAAGGACATTTAAGTTATATACTCTCTTAGCAAATTTCAATTATACAAGTGTTATCTACTATAGTCACTATATTATACATTAGATCCACAAACCTTATTCATCTTATAATGAAAGTTTGTACGCTTTTAGCAACCTCTTTCAATTTTCCCCAGCCCCAGCAACCATTTCTCTACTCTGTTTCTGATTTGACTTTTTTTTTTTTTTTAAAGATTCCACACATAAGATGATACTGTGCAATATTTATCCTTTTCTGTTTGGCTTATTTCACTTAGCATAACACCCTCCAGCTTCATCCATGTTCTTGTAAATGACAGGATTTCCTTCTTGTTTAAGGCTGAATAATAGTCCTGAGAGAAGGGTTTTCTTTACCCATTAATTTGTTGTTGGACACTTAGGTTGTTTCCATACCTTGGTTATTGTAAATAATATTGCAGTGGAAATGGGAGTACAGCTATCTTTTCAAGGTAATGATTTTGTTTTATTTGGATATATATGCAGAAGTAGGACTGCTGGATCATATGGTAGTTCTATTTTTAATTTCTTGAGAAACCTCAATAATGTTTTTCATAGTGGTTAGCCCAGTTTTCATTCCCATTAGGAGTGTACAAGGGTTTCTTTTTCTACACATCCTTACCAGAATTTGTTATACTTTGTTTTTTTGGTAATAGCCTAACAAATGTGAGGTGATATTGTGGTTTTGATTTGTATTTCCCTGATGATTAGTGATGTTGAGCACCTTCGCATGTTCCTGTTCACTATTTGTATGTCTTTTTTGTAAAAATATCCTTTGCCCATTTTTTAAATTGGGTTGTTTTTTGTTTGTTTTGCTATTGAGTTACATGAGTTCCTTGTATATTTTGCATATTAGCCCTTTATCAGTTATGTAGTTTGCAATATTTCCTCCCATTCATTAGGTTTCCTTTCCTTTTTGTTGATGGTTGCATGTTAGCACTTTTTACATTCATATAACCACATATGTTTATGCCTCTGGAATTTATAAATTTTTTTATAAAAAAAGAATATTCTGAAATATTGTTTTATTTTCTGCGTGCATTTTCAATGCATATCATATAAGTTATACTTTTACATATTAATAAAGGCTTCTTATAATTTAAATGATAAACTAATAGGTCCTATTCATCCCCTATTTATATTTCTTTAATGTATGTATATGGGAAAATTTAGTAATAAAGAATGTACATCTTTGGTTAAGGATTTACTTAGGCAAAATTACTTGAGGTAAAATACCTGAATTGGTTAGGCCTGCACATTTTTATATTTATAACTCAATTTTTAATACCTTGATTATTTTTCATTGCTTTAGAGCATGGGTGGGGAACCTTTTTTCTGCCAAGGGCCATTTGGATATTTATAACATCACTAGAGGCCCGATGCATGAATTCATGCACGGGTAGAGTCCCTAGGTCTGGCCCGCAATCAGGGTCGATCTGTGGGGTGACCTGCGGGGTAGTCAGGGGGCCCCTTCCTGTATCTGCATTGGCTGGCCTGGGGCCTGCGGGCTGGGGGCAACTCCTGCATTGAGCGTCTGCCCCTTGGTGGTCAGTGCATGTCATAGCAACCAATCGTTCCACCCGTCATTCTGCTGTTTGGTCTATTTGCATATTAGGCTTCTATTATATAGGAGTCTCAAGCTATACAAAATTATCATCTTAAAAATTAACCTGCTGTATTTGGTCAAACATTTAATTAACATACCCCTGATGCCTCGCCAGGGCCAGAAGAAATGATTTTGCTGGCCTTTAATGGCCCCGGGCCAGACATTCCCCACTCCTGCTTTAGGGTTACCATTATATAATGTTAATGTCTAGAAAGTTTCAGAAAAAGGACTAAATCTCAACTAAACTTTGCCTTTAGAATAAACTCTCAATATATAGCTTATAACGCATATATTTCTTAAAAGCAGTGTGTACACAAATTTTTCAGTAGGTTTTTTTTTTTGGTTTTGGACTACTTGATAAAAGAGTTTACTGAAGTAGAGTTGTTTGGAATACTTGAGAACAGGATTATATGGTCAAAATTTAAACAGGCAATGCCACCTGGCCTGTGTGGCTCAGTGGTTGAGCATCAACCCATGAACTAGGAGATCACAGTTCGATTCCCAGTCAGGGCATATGCCTGGGTTGTGGGCTTCATCCCCAGTAGGAGGATAGGGGGCAGAGGGCGGCCAATTGATTATTCTCTCTCATCATTGATGTTTCTCTCCCTCTCTCTCTCCTTCCCTCTCTCTGAAATCAATAAAAATATTTTTTTAAAAAAAAAAGGAAAAAAGATTTTATGAGGATGTGGAGAAATTGGGACCTTCATACATTGCTGTTGAAATGTAAAATGGTGTAGCCATTGTGGAAAACAATTTGGTCATTCCTCAACATGGTATTACCACATAACTCAGCAGTTCCAATTTTAAGTATATAATTAAAACATTTGTAAACAGGATGTACATAGATGTTCATAACAGCGCTATTCAAAATAGCTAAAACGTCAAAACAGTCCAAATAGCTACCCGTGAATGAATGGATAAACCAAATGTGGTTTATACGTACCGTGGAATATTATTCAGCATAAAACAGAAAAATGTTGTGATACACGCTACAACATGAATGGACCTCACAAATGAAAGAAGCTATTCACAGTAGGTCACATACTGTATGATTCCATTTGTATGAAATATCCAGAATATGTAAATCCATAGGTACAGAAAACAGATGGATGATTGTCAAGGGATGGGGGAAGGGAATAATAGGGGAAAACTGCTTAATGTATAACTGCTTCATTGGGGTGTATGAAACTGGGAGAAATTGACATAACATAAAGTGAACCATTTTAAAGCATACAATTCAGTGACATTTAGTACACCATTTCACATCCAATAGAACATTTATTATAGAAAAGGCAGATGCGTTGGTGAGAATCTGGAGAAACAAGAATAGAACCCTCATATGTTGCTAATGGAAATGTTAGGTGGTACTTTGCAAAAACACTTCACCAGTTTCAAATTATTAGATGTTAGATGGAGAAACAAAATGTGGTGTATATGTACTTTTGGAATATTATTCAGTAATAAAAAAGCACAAACTAAGGATACCTGCTATAATATAGATGAACCTCAAAAACATTATACTAAATAAAAGAGGCCAGATATAAAAGACCTTTGTGTTATATCATTCCATTTATATGAAATGTTCACATAAAGGAAGTTTATAAGAGATAGTAAATAGACTAGTGGTTTTCTAGGTCGAAAGGTGGTAACACAGATTGACTAAAAATAGATATATTTTTGGGGTAATTGAAATATTCTAAAATTCTGCTGTGGTGGTGGTTGCACATGTCTGCAAATTTATCAAAATCATTGAGTTGTGTACTTAATCCAGGTAAATTGTATGATATGTAGAATATTCCTCAATAAAGCTGTTTTTAAAACATCATCAGGCCCTAGCTAGTTTGGCTCAATGGATAGAGGTCAGCCTACAGACTGAAGGGTCCCAGGTTCGATTCCAGTGGGTACATGCCCAGGTTGCAGGCTCTATCCCAGGGGTGGGCAACCCCTGGCACAAGTGCCAAACATGGCACGCCAGTAACTTTTGCTGGTGCATGAAACCCTCTCTTATAATCTTCCATTTACAATTTTTGTGAACATTTGAATGACTTAAATGTTAAATTACAAGGAACTGGCAAGACACTTGATGTTATGTTTGATTATATAAACGCTTTTGAAAAGAAACTGGAAGTCTTTAAGAGGGATGTGGATGGTGAGAGATTTAGATATTTCCCAAACCTCAAGAGGCACATCAAAGACCTCCCAAAAGATGACAGAACAGACTGTCAAAGCCTTCAAAAGCTGTTTTTAAACAACATCGAGTCAACTATTGAGCAGTTCTTCTCAAGATTTGCGAAATTCAGACAACTGGAAGAGACAGCAAAATTCATGAGGTTTCCAGCCAGCATGAAACTGGAGGA
>NW_006285483.1:450563-466145 GCF_000327345.1 Myotis davidii
CAGGTTTGGCACGCAGAAGAATTTTGAGTCAGAGATTTTGCTGGTTTTGGCATGCACTCACAAAAAGGTTGCCCACCCCTGCTCTATCCCCAGTAGGAGACATGTAGGAGGCAGCTGATCAGTGATCCTCTCTCATGATTGATGTTTCTCTCTCCCCCTCTCCCTTCCTCTCTGAAATCAATAAAAATTAAAAAATAAAAACATCATCAGTATGAGTGATACTTGACAGTGGTATTGTGACTCCCTGAAATTGGCTTATCAGTATTTCACTAATGGAAATTATAGTCATTTCCCAAGTATATCTATTTATTTCATGTTTTTCCCTTGTAAAAATTGCTAATGATAATTTGTGGGTGTGTGGTCATCTGTTTCACACACCATTTGATATACTAAATTTCTTTTTTATGTGTAGAGGATGGTTAGAACGGGAGAGCAGGTATGGTCTGCAACCAGGACACAATTGGTTTATCATCTCCATGCAGTGGTGGCAGCAGTGGAAGGACTATGTCAAATATGTGAGTAAGATTTCTGTGTACCTACCTTTTTCATAGGATTTTCAATTCTACAAACTTTGGGTGACTACTGGCTAATAATAAAATACTCCAACTTAAAGATTTGAAGGGTATAGAAATGATTTTCCATAAAATACTTGCTATGTACCAGGCTCTGTGCTTACAGATTTCCTCCCTGCAACAACTCTGTGAGGAAGGTAATATTGGGCATGCAGGTGCATGTATATACACCTTACATATCTCATTTAGTCCTCACAATCTCTGTGAGGAAGGTGGTATTATATCTATTTTACCTGTGAGGAACCTGAGACTGGGACTAGAGGTAACCTGAATTTCTTGCTCAGAGTGGAAGTTCTGGAATCAAATATAAGGACTGACTTTAAATCCAGGGGCATGTCAACCACATTATACTTCATTATTTCACCTTTTTTATCAAAAAGTTGAAGATTCCTGGGTGATTTTCTATTCAAGAAAGTTAATTTCAGAAGTAATATTAGAACCCAATTTCTAAACGATAACCTGACATTGTTCCAGAGTTAAAGAAGAAATTATTAGTGAATATTCTACTCTTATTTAAAACATACAAGGGATTTTTTTTCCGGAAAACTGAAAACAGTAATTCCAGTAATCAAATTCTCCATTTTCGAGAGTCAGTTGATACATTTTGTTGACTCTTTGTCAGTTGCCAAATGATTACTAACCAAAAATCTAATATAATTTTATTCATATTTTTCCTATATGCCCTTTTCTACCATTGTTTATCAGAAAGTACTGGTAGATTGTTTACATTATTTTCCTTATCATTCTACCTGGTTCTTTTTTCCTTTTGCAGAGGTTATAGTTTGTTTTCACACATAAAATATGTTAATTGGAAAAGGTAGACTTTAAATGTCACTGAAGGAGTGAAAGTAGGCAAATGACTTCAAAGACGTTATAGATAATGATAGTGATTGTAGGTAGAAAATGAGAGTATTAGGTAACATGTCACAGTCTATTTTGAAATTATTTTTGTCTTTACGTTCTTACTTTGACCTTAGAATAAATGGTTATTAATGTCTTACTAGCTACAGACTCAAAGAATAACCTAACTTTGTACTTCAGGTATTACTTTTTGCTTCTTGTAGGAACATGATAGAGGTCTTGCTCTTAGCAGCATATCTCTTATGAAACAGAAGTGCAGCCCTGGCCAGGTGGCTTAGTTGGTTGGGGCATCGTTCCATGTACTAAATAAAGAGTTTAAAAATTGTAGTATACAGGGTGGGGCAAAAGTAGGTTTACAGTTCATATGGAAAATAATACAGTAATTAATAAATAATAAACTGTGCTTTGTGTACTCAACACTGTAGACCTACTTTGCCCCACCCTGTACATATGTGTAAAGCATAAAAAGAAATAGCATCATCACTGACAGAGAAGAAAGTGAATCCTGAAGTTTGATATATCATAAACCATTCATACAACTTAAAAGAAATCATAAAATTCTCAAAATAGAATTATATTCAAGTTCCACATAGGCTTTTTAGGAGTAATTGACTCACATAAAAATAAGGAAATTGTTCAACATGGGTGAAACTTTATCTATTTAGAGACCTATCTTTCTAAAAACACAGTCTTCTAGGATAATTTCTGATAGTTACAGACCAAGAAGTAAAAACAAAAAGATATTTTGGGGGGATAGGCAGGGCTTCCCAGAGCAACTGGAAATAACATAGTCAAAAAGTAGCCCATGACTACAATATATGACCATTATTGGTTTGTTCAACATACTGGTATAGAAGGAAAGTGATAACATTAATTGTCTGAAAATGTTGATAATTGCACTGGAAGCCAAGAAGAATGGAAGCAATGACAAGAATTGTAGGATAGAGAAGGGGAAAGAACAAAAAACCTGAGTAATAGTGTCAGTTTTAGGCAGTGCCAGACACTGAGAGCAGTAGATTCCTAGAATAGAAAAAAAAAGGCCAAAGACAGACCACTATAGTTTGGTACATTGGAAAACAAGTGAAGAAAAGCACTCTTCTCCAAGTCTACAGGGTGCATCATTCACTGTGCCATGTTAAAAGACATATGGTGCCCTAACCGGTTTGGCTCAATGGATAGAGAGTTGGCCTGCGGACTCAAGGGTCCCGGGTTCGATTCTGGTCAAGGGCATATACCTTGGTTGCGGGCACACACCCAGTAGGGAGTGTGTAGGAGGCAGCTGATGGATGTTTCTCTCTTACTGATGTTTCTAACTCTCTCTTCCTCTCTGTAAAAAATCAATAAAATATACTAAAAAAAAAGACACATGTATGCTCTGGCTAGTGTGACTTGGTTGGGTGTGTCTCATGCACCCAAAGTTGCCAGTTTGATTCCTGGGCAGGGTAGGCTTGATTCCCTCCCAGGTTGCAGGCTTGATACCCAGCAGGGGGCACTGATTGATGTTTCCCTCTCACACTGATGTTTCCCTTTCTCCCTTTCTCTCTCTAAAATAGATAAAAACGTTTTTTTAAATTTACCTTCTAATATCTGACTTCATGATTTTTAGGATGCTAGCCCTGTTGTGATTGAGCCATCATCTGTTCTGAATGGAGGAAAATACTCATTTGGAACAGTATATTCTATAGAGCAGAGTGAAGATAGAATTGGAGGAGGCAGCCTCAGTTATGTGAATACCACAGAAGAGAAATTTTCAGACAATATTTCTACTGCATCTGAAGCCTCAGAAACTGCTGGCAGTGGTAAGTCTGACTTGTTTCCCATGGGGTTTAGTCAGGGTCAGTTCTTAAAGGAGTATACTTTGTCAGAGTGTGCTTAGTAGAATATTGGGCATCAGGTTTCCAGTCACAGAAATAAGTTTTGAATGAAATGGTTATTTATGAGATTCTTGAAAATATTTTCACTGATTAAGCCACATTTCCCTGTATTGCTACTAAATTATTTTGTCAATAAGTTTAAAGTTGGTAAATAAAAATCTAAATTTCTTTCTTCGGGACTTTGTAACTATAAGCATACCTTTACTGGATTAAATACATTTTCATATCAAATTCTACAGATATGTTAGACTGGAATCTGGAGGATTGTTTTAAATTTTGAGAAACAATTCATAATGCTTCCCATAATTCCCTTTGTCCCTTGATACCTAAAACTCGGTGGTTCTACTCTAAGTTGGGGCTCATGAGGAAGATGCTTTGGTGTTTTTATGCCTCAACTGAATTGAGTTGATACCTATTATTCTGCTGACATACAAGTAGGACTTTCAGTCTTATTCTGTTGTTATTTCATCTTTGAGATCTTTTTTTTTTCTTCTTCTATTAAGGGAGTAGCCAAAATGGACAGAGCTAGTATTTTAGGAAACTGTTGAATTTACTGCTTCTCTTTCCCCATCTGACATTACAAAGATCAGTTAGCAGTCCTAGCTCTCTCTGGCCTTCACACCAAATTATTTCTTAACCCTTCTTTTATATATATATAATGGGGATCGAGCCTGCAATCTGGGCATGTGCCCTGTATGGGAATTCAACTGTGACCTCCTGTTTCATATGTCGATGCTCAACCACTGAGACACGCTAGTCAATCGGGTTTAACCCTCCATTTGACATATACTCACTTTATAACCTGTGTTATTATAAGTTGAGCAGTGCCACACTTAGAAGGTTTAAAGTGACTAATGGCTAGAATGTTTACCTCAGATTAACATGTAGTTAGTTAAGAGTTAAAATTTCTTAAAATATCATTGAAGTTCAGCGCTAGCGGGTTTGGCTCCGCGAATAGAGCTTTGGCCTGTGGACTGAAGGGTCTCAGGTTCGATTCAGGTCAAGGGCACATGCCCTGGTTGTGGGCTCGATCCCCAGTGGGTGGCATACAGGAGGCAGCCGATTAATGATTCTCTTTCATCATTGATGTGTCTATCTTTCTCTCCCTCCCCCTTCCTCTCTGAAATCAATAAAAATATATTTTTAAAAAATATATCATTGAAGTTCACAACTCTAAGTTGTCATTAGTCATTTTCCTGTGTGTATATTTCTATTGTAATGTTAATACCTTTCTTTCAAATAGATTCATTAGGAGACATTTTCTTACCCCCAGCATTCTTCTCTTGAAGTTGTTATTTTAGCTCCTTCCCTTTGGTTTAGACGTCTTTTTTTTTTTTTAATCCTCACTCGAGGATATTTTTCTATTGATTTTGAGAGAGTGGAATGGAGGGGGAGAGACAGAGAGAAAAACATTGATTGGTTGCTTCCCGCACACACTTTGACGGGGGCTTGGGGATTGAACCTGCAACTAAGGTACGTGACCTTGACCAAATCAAACCCACGACCCTTCAGTCGTCAGGCCAACATTCTCTCCACTGACTAGGCCTGATTTAGACTTATCACCATCATCTTCCAAAAACATTTGGGATGTGTTTCCAGGTAGAAGAGAAGAATTATGGGAGACTGTGGGAGAGCCCAGTTACTTGGCTATACTTTTTCCTTTCCTATTAGAGGACATTTAATTCTTGTTGTAAATTATCAGATATTCTAGGAGGCTGTCCAAATGTTCATGTTGTAACAATTTTTAAAGTTTTTATTTCACTAATATTATGTTAGGTATTCCAGAAAGAAATACATCTGTATTTCCTAGCTTCTGCAGATTTATCAGAATCGACTGTACCGACATGCCAAGAGAATAATAGCATTAACCTAAAACATGGACATTGAATTCATATCTTCAAGCCTATTTATGTATAATAACTAAAAATAGAGATTCCATCCTCTATTTCCTTACAGGCTTTTTGTATTCAGCCACACCAGGAGCAGATATGTGCTTTGCTCGACAACACAACATTTTGGACAGTAACAACCAGTGTTTCCTAGGAGCCAATGGGAATATTTTGTTGCATCTCAATCCTCAGAAACCAGGGGCTATTGATAACCAGCCACTAGTAACTCAAGAGCCAGTAAAGGTAAGTAATTTGACAACTACTTAAAATCGTTCTCTTTCAGATTGCTTATAAGTTTTATTCTAGAGGTTTTAGCACATAACAAAACACTCCCCCCAATGGGGATTGAGCCTGCAACCTGGGCATATGCCCTGACTGGGAATCCAGCTGTGACCTTCTGTTTCATAGGTTGATGCTCAACCACTGAGCCATGCCAGTCAATTGGGCTTAACCCTCCTTAGTGGTCATTTAATTAACCTGTTGTGGATGGAAATCTTTTTGCATAGTATATTTTCATGAGAATATTTTATGATTTAGTACTTGCACAGAAGCAATGTAGTGATCCTTGGAAATATTCTCAGTCATAGAACAGCTACTATGAAAATGTAGTTTCACGTGCCTGTGGAATTTTCCCCCCAAAATAATATTTTATATTTTCTGAGAGAAATCTGTGAAAATAAGTCTTATTATTACCAAATGCTCTGATGATTTTTTTCAAATGATTTGCTTTTTCAGTTTCCTTTCTTAGTTTGTTTTGAAAGTTAAAAATAAAAATCTTACTTAGAACATGAAACTGAGTAGTGACATGTGTGTTTATCCTTCTGTGTCTAGTCTACAAGAGACTGTAGTATTAAAAATCAACATTTACATTTTATTCTTCTAAGGCTACATCATTAACACTGGAAGGTGGTCGATTAAAACGAACCCCACAGCTGATCCATGGAAGAGATTATGAAATGGTCCCAGAACCTGTATGGAGAGCACTTTATCATTGGTATGGAGCAAACCTGGCTCTTCCTAGACCTGTAAGTATAGCCAATAGTGCCTTATATAAGGAGCAATCATAGATGGGATCTTCTGTTACTTTTATAAACATCACTACAATTTAGTTCAGTGATGGCGAACCTATGACACGCGTATCAGAGGTGACACACGAACTCATTTTTTTGGTTGATTTTTCTTTGTTAAATGGCATTTAAATATATAAAATAAATATCAAAAATATAAATCTTTGTTTTACTATAGTTGCAAATATATATGTGACACGGCACCAGAGTTAAGTTAGGGTTTTTCAAAATGCCGACACGCCGAGCTCAAAAGGTTTGCCATCACTGATTTAGTTCTTACTTATGGTAGTAGAGTACTCAATACCTGTTCAAATCAGTTGAACAAATTTTGGGTTTCTTCTCATTCATTCATTAATTTTTTCATACATTTATTGAGTGCTGTATTAGGCAACAACCATATAATGATGTGCCTATCGGAGTGGGTGGCTTTTATGGAGTGGAGGAAATAATCACTGGGCTAAATAAAGTCAGGACATAATTAGCTCGCCTATTAAATAAGTCATCCACATAGATGCAAACATTAGGATAATGCATGACATAGGCTGAAGCAGAAGTCTGAGAGCCAGTTCTTAAACTTATTAGTTTAGTAGGAGAAGTGGTGCATAATTTACTTCTGAAACTGCTTTTCCCATTAACTACAAAGGCATCCAGTGAGGGATCAGGTTTATTTTCTAGCTGTTGGTGGATTTTTGTGGTTTGTCTTCTGGAAGGATAATAGGAATTCAAAGCTAGTAAATGAATTCTGGTTGGTGCCTTACTAGGATGAGTCATTTAGAGCAGTGGTTGCCAACCTTTCATACCTCACGAACCACCAGTGGTCAGCAAACCACCGGTTGGCGACCGCTGCTCCAAAGGTTTCCTTAAGCCAGCGGTCACCAACCTTTCGGACCTCACGACCACCAGTGGTCTACGGACCATCAGTTTGCGACCGCTGATTTAGAGCATAAGTAAAATCCTCTGAAGTAATTAAAAGACTTAGAGAATATAATACCAAATTTTAGTGATTTAACTATGCAGCATCATGTGTTGTGCTTATACAGGTTAACAGCGGGACTTGTTACCTTTACTCGCTACCCTCAGCAGGACTCGTAACATTCTTATACCAGGAAGGTTTTGCATAGATAAGATATAAGTTAATCACTTCCATTTACACAGTAGAACATAGATAGTAAATATTTATATAAACTTTTTTTACCCCCACTACTAACATAGGAAATAAAACTTTAAGTAAATGTATAGTACTCTTTTTATGTATTCAACCAACAGAGTATTTTTAAATGATGTTGATAAGATTTTGTGAGGGTAGTACATTCATACATTTCTTGGAATATTGTAAATTACTACACTTTGGGTGGCAATATGACCAATTTAATTAATGGCATGAATACTTTCATACTTTTTGACATGTAACTTCAGTCCTAAGTATTTGCCCTTTAACACATTAAGCCCAGTCACCGGTGACTGACACTATACTTTCTGTCTGAAAGACAAAACAGGCTGGGCCCTTAACGTGTTAAAAGACCATCATTTATATATATAAAATATGTGAAAGTGAAAAGAGTTATGGTGTGAGGGTAGTAAATTGTAGATAATATTTAAGTTTTTGAAAATACATATATTTGTATTGATTTCAGAGAGGAAGGGAGAGGGAGAGATAGAAACATCAATGATGAAAGAAAATCAGTGATCAGCTGCCTCTTGCATGCCCCCTACTGAGTATCAAGTCCGCTATCAATCCTCGACCTCCTGGTTTTTAGGTCAGTGCTCAACCACTGAACTGGTACACCAGTTGAACAATATTTAAGTTTTTTTAATTTAATTTTGATATTACTGATTTTAAATGAAAGGGGGAAATACCAACCAGGAGTTCTAATCTTAGAAGATAGATTTGGAGCAGAAACTTGGGTGTTTTTAAATCCATGTAATTTAATTCTATGAATTTCTTTAATCTAATTGAAAAATAAATAGCAAATCTATTGAACATTTTAGACTTTAAACCTAAATCTCAGAAGTTAAATAAAAATTGCAAGTTTTGTTTCTTCTTTTACAGTAATCACTTTATATCTTTTAAAACAACAGGTGATCAAGAATAGCAAGACAGAAATCCCAGAGCTAGAATTATTTCCTCGATATCTTCTATTCCTGAGACAGCAGCCTGCCACTCGAACACAGCAGTCTAACATCTGGGTGAATATGGGTATGATGAGCCTGAGAATGTTTCCTCAGCATTTACCAAGAGGTAACTTAAGAATGCAGCAAGAATATCGTGCATTTTCTTAAAAAAATAAAATAAAATAAAATTGCTCAAAGTCTGGTGCCACTGTACCAGTAAATCCTTTGTGGGGCTTAGATCTATGGTCATGCGCAAGACTAGATGAGGTAGAGGGAAAAATCTCAGCAGCAAACTGGGAAGGATCGTTTTCTTTCCTGGTTTGTAAAATATACAACCATAATAAATAGAAATATATTTTACATACCTTCTTTGAGAACAAGCCATTGTAAATTATTTGCTTGACCTGATTTAAAGTCAACCAGTCAATGATTTCTCTTTTCAACTACACTCAAATTTTTCAAAGTGATTTCTTTGGCAGTATCATGTTTGTTTGTTTTTAATATTTCTGGTGTATCTTGGGTTAGTTTTTTGCGTTTTTTATGGTTTTATTTTACTATATAAAACATGATACATTTTTCATGCTCAGTCTTAGGAATCTGTATCTTATGAGACACAGATAGCAAAGGATATATTTTGAAGATAAATAAAGCCTATCAAAATGACAAATAAGTTCCAATTTTAATGTGTTATATATAAATAGTTCCCCTTTGATTTATCTATAAAGTTGTTTTATTTCATTTTTTAAAATATGATTTATTGATTTCAGAGAGAGGTAAGAAGAGGGAGAGAGAGATAGAAACATCAATGATGAGAGAAAATCATTGATCAGCTGCCTCCTGCATGCCTCCTCCTGGGGATTGAGCCCATAACCCGGCTATGTGTCCTAACCTGGAATTAAACTGTGACCTCCTGGTTCATGGGTCAATGCTCAACCATTGAACCACACTGCACAGACAAAGTTAAGTTTTATTGATAGGCAGGACTCACTCTATGTTTTTGCTTTGCAAATATTCAAAATTGTTCTTCAGCAAAAATAATGAATTCATCCATTTATACAGAGTCTCAGACTTTGTGTTAACAATTCCACAATATTATTAAAATTAATATAACTTAATATGCAAGAACTACCAATGAACTCAAACCAACTCTACCATCCCTCCTTTGAAATCAAGTAAGATTCATTTAAAGCCTTCCTTAAAGGTTATATTCAAATAATATATGGAGATTCTTACACATATATTTTGGTAAGAATTATAGCATAGCAGTGGCCTCTGCCTAACCAAACTTTGTCTTTGGGGAAAACATCAAAATCAAGGAACAGTGAAATAGAATCTCTAGGAAACTTTCTTGATTTAATTTTCCAAGAATAAAAGTATTTGCCTTGCCAGTTTGGCTCAGTGGATAGAGCGTCGGCCTGCGGACTGAAGGGTCCCAGGTTCGATTCCAGTCAAGGGCATGTACCTTGGTTGCGGGCACATCCCTAGTAGGGGGCACGCAGGAGGCAGCTGATCGATCTCTCTCATCGATGTTTCTAACTCATAAAAAAAGTATTTGCCTTGCTTTCATGGCACTCATAGCACACACCTTTTTCAATTCTCCTTAAAAGATAACATGAGAGGCAAAATGTGTTAGTGCACTTTAGTAAGTAGTCTTTGCAACTCTTGTGCTGATCCTAGATTTTTGCTGCTCTGTAAATACCACTAGATATGTTGATGCTATTCAAAAGCACAACATTTTGTATAAGTGGCTGCATACTTAATGAGCTATGCTATAAAAACTGTCTAGAATTCAAATAAATTTCTTATGTTGCTTAGGACAATAGAAATTGACTTGGACACTACATTTTCAAATGCTTCTGAATCCTAGAACTAGGTAGTTATTATGCTCCAAATTTGTTCTTAATTTGAAATTTTATTCCTTACTAATTAGTTGTGAAATCAATCAGTAATCATTTTGAAGTTTATGAAAATATGCTTTCTTGCTGTAATCTTATAACTAATCCTCTGATGTATAATTAGAGAAATTTGCTCTTTTGTTTTATTTTAGTGATTGTCCTTTGCTTGCTTATAGTAAAAGATTTGCTTTGCTACGGGTTTAAAGTTGATCATGGTTGGGTTTTGCTCTGCTTTCTCATTACTCTATTTATTATAGCTGTTTACTAGACTCTTTTATTCCTTTTAAACCTTGCCACAGTTATAATGACTTAAACATAGCCTTTTTGACAGACATTGCTACAGAAGTCATTGTTTCTTAGATGATTTTTCAGCCTATTTTAGGTGAGTGAATTCTTTTTGGTGCTCTAAAAAAGCGGATGATGCCTATACACTTCTCTGCTTTACTTAGTAGGTGAAGACTCAAAGTGCATTTAATCAGAATAAAACTAAGTCACCATTGAATGTGTGGAAAACTACCTGAAATGTATAATTGTATCCTAGATGGGTTATATCTATATGTTAAGTTTATTTTATTTTGGGGTTTCTCAATAAGCTATAACTTCCCATTGACAAAAGATGACCATTTTAAGCTGTAGCTTTGTCTCAACTTTTGTCTAAATAGTTTAACGCCGGTTTAGCAGGTTGTTTTAGCAACCTATCTTTTTTTTATTATTTATTTTTTATGTTTTTATTTTTTTCCCTTTGTTGAATAAGATATTACAAATGTGTCCTTATCCCCCCACAACCTATCTTTGATTTCAATAATTTCTTATTTTATCCCCCTTCTCTATGAAGTATATGGTGAGACTTTGACATATTCTTCCTTCACTCTTCACTCTCTCCCCTTATTGCCCCTCTTTCTCTTTCTACCTAATGTCTTTCAGGAATTCAAGGTCATGTGTATTGCCATTTTATTTGGCAGACAGGTCATATGATTTTTACCCCCTTATGCCTTTTAATAGGGCTTTTTTTTTTTTTTTGGTCCTAAGAAGCTTTTTTTTTCCCCCCCAAAAAATATCTCACAAAACAGCAGAATATATCTCTGAAGACAGGAGGAAAAATAATGCTAGCTCTGTGAATTGTCTCCTTTTCTCGTGTGAATCCATAAACTGCCACAGAGCGCTAGGAAACTTCTTGAAGCTGCGTTTGGTCATGTAGAATCTATGCCTACTTAGAATTTTAAGTAAAATCATGTAATTGTATCAGTGTGTCAGGTATTTGAGCCACTTAATGACCAAGACTGATGGAGTTAATAATTCAGAGTTTATTTGAAGAAAGTGGATCAGGTGAAGCCAATTATGTATCTGTGAAATTCAAATCCAGTCTCATTCTATCATCTCCATTTGTATGCTGAATTTTTCTTTTGCTATTGAGTGTGACCCAGCTGAGGGCCTATTGTTTGTTTATATTTACCACTCTTCTGGGATCTGAGAACTACCAATTATTTGGGTCTTTGTGATTTTTTTGCCTCCTTTCAAAGTTAAGGCTTTGGACTCACTCTAAGATACTTGGGTCTCCTGTCTTCATCTTAAAGCTTATTAATTTGTAAAATTATTAAACCTCTAATTCTCATTTTTCATCATTATTTTCTAAAATACTGTGGTCACCATTGCTAAAGGGGTGCTTTTATTTTTTTTACTTTTTAACATCTATCTTTTCCTTATTGTGATCACTATGACTATAGGAAACGTACCTTCTCCAAATGCACCATTAAAGCGGGTCTTAGCCTACACAGGCTGTTTTAGTAGGATGCAGACCATCAAGGAAATTCATGAATATCTATCTCAGAGGCTGCGCATCAAAGAGGAAGATATGCGCTTATGGCTATACAACAGTGAGGTAAGAGGTGTCTCAGAGTCATGAAAGCATATCCATGCAGCGATCAAGTGTTGAATCCATAGCTCATGAGCATAGGATTTTGTCTACGTAATTATGCTGAAAACCATCCCAAGGATCTCAGTGAAAACTTCATCTTTTATTTTATTATACACACACACACACACACACACACACACACATATTTTAATATATTTTTATTGATTTCAGAGAGGAAGGAAGAGGGAGAGATAGAAACATCAATGATGAGAGAGAATTATCGATCGGCTGCCTCCTGCACGCCCCCTACTGGGATTGAACCTGTACCTTGGGCACGTGCCCTTGACCTGAATCAAGCCTGGACTCTTCAGTCCACAGGCTGATGCTCTATTCACATAGCCAAACTGACTAGGGCGAAAACTTCATCTTTTAAATTACTATATGCATACATATAGTATGCATATAGTAATTTATGCATAATACCACTTGATCATCATGGACAGTACCATCTTACAAGGATTATTGTTATAAAGTGACAGAAAATATATTTTTTCAACTAAATAGAATTTATTTTCTCCAAATTATAAGTTTAATTTCTATTTGTTTTGAAGTAACATGCTCATGTTCAAAAAATGCAAACAATACAAAAATAAGTAGTTAATATTCTTCCTTACCATTCTCTAGTCCCTCCATTCTTTTCAGAGTTGGTGCTGTTAATTGCTTAATATGCATTGTGTTTTCAGATTATAATATGAAATTGGATTATAAGTAGTTTTACCCAATTCTCTATTCCCTAGTTCCTTCTTTTTTACATCCTCCTTTGGTCACCATTGAGAGGCGGTATAGTATAATAGTTAAAGAGCATGGGCTCCTGGAGCCAAACTGCCAGGGATTAAGCTTGTTATATAACTTGCTAGTTATATAACCAAGGGAAAGTCACTTAACTCTCTCTATCTCTATTTTCTCATGAGTAAATGGGGGAAATAATAGTATCGCCCCTAGGGAAGTTGTAAGAATTAAATGAATAGTGTGAGCATTTTAGACAGGGTGAACATAAACAAAAATGTATAATCCTACTACATGACATTTGATTTCACATTTTTAGTTCCCAGTAAGTGGTCAAGTTCCATCTTGATTACAGGCACGTTTACTGAATTTCATACTAGGTTTGATGTGTGATGAGTCTTCTGGTTCCCCCCAAATTCTATACAATCTTGTTCTAGAGATAAAAAGTACATGTTTATGAAGTATACATTGGTTTTCCCTCATCTTACCAACTAAATTATAAGTATTTCTGAACAACTATAGTATGCCTAATATCTGTCACATAGGTTATGTGACTACAAGGGCATTTTTAATTGTTATTCATTTTTATTTCCATACTAGAGGTCCAATGCATGAAATTCATGCACTCGGGGCAGTCCCTCAGCCCAGCCTGTGCCCTCTCGCAGTCCGGGAGCCCTCAGGGGATGTCCAACATACATCCTTAGCACTGCCGTGGAGGTGGGAGCATGAGCCCGGCTTCCGGCCGAGCGCACTGACCACCAGGGGGCAGCTCCTGCACTGATCATCTGCCCCCTGGTGGTCATAGCAACTGGTCATTCTGCCATCCAGTCGATTTGCATATTAGCCTTTTATTATATAGGATTTGTTACAAGTTTATTACATTAACAGAAACATTTTCTGTTCCATACACAGAATTACCTTACTCTTCTGGATGATGAAGATCATAGATTAGAATATTTGAAAATTCAAGATGAGCAGCACCTGGTAATTGAAGGTACAAGAAAGAAGCATGCATCTGTATTAGATTTTTAGGGGAACAATTTAAAGATTTAGTTACTAATAAACCATTTCATAATTTTTCTTAACTTTTATTTGGTCATTATATTTTTATTTCTTTTTTAAATTCTTTCTGTTTTGATCATTATATTCTTTATTAGCGGTGGTCTGCTGGGACCACTGGTGATCTGTGAGGTCTGAAAGGTTGGCGACTGCTGCTTTATAGTAAAGAATATGCATTCAACCCTTATGTAATCCCACATACTATTTAGATTACTTTAAAAGAAAAATATGCCTACATTAATTATCTAGCAAAGGGTGGAAATAGTGGGTATTCAGTTATAAGTTTAAAAAGTGTCTTAAATTTTCAAGGTGCCTCTTGGAGTTTGAAGAAGGAGACTAATTTTCTTGCATAGTTAGTGGCATAGGCTTTCATTAGTCATCAACACTGGTCTCTCACCAACAGAGCTTCCTTGTACATTCACACATAGATTTATACACATCATTGAAAACTAATTGCCTTTGTATTAAAATGAATAGATTACTCTCACAGTTGTCGCTATTTAAAAAAGAACTGCGATAGTTCTAATGTATTAACTTTAAGAGCTTTAATTACTTCTCTAGATGGTTGAGTATAATTTTACTTCAGGTAGGTAATTGAGGGAATAGCTTACTAATTAATTCTAACCAACTGACTATAAAGTCTCCAATATAAAAGAGTCAGAATTGGTTTCAGAATCAAATACTAAAAATAACTTGATTTTTTTAAATAGTTTCTGATTTAGAAATAACATTTTTTTAACAGAAGTAGTTGAGCAGGTGTGATTTCAGTGGATAAGAAATTAACACATTCCTGTCTGTCTTTCTAGTTCGAAACAAAGATATGAGTTGGCCTGAGGAAATGTCCTTTATAGCAAACAGTAGTAAAATAGACAGACACAAGGGTAAGTCTCTAGTATATTATTTTCAAATAGGTTATCTTATATTTATTCTCCCCCCCCCCTCAACAATTGAAGTATTAACAACTTTTGGCTTTCTAGTTCTTATTTTTCTTTTTCCTGATGTATCAAATTTCTTTCTAACCTTTCTATTACATAATTTATATCTGTATATTTTTGCAATGCAAATGAACATTTATTGAGCTCATACTAAATAGGAAATGGTTAAGATATGTCCCTCCCCCAAACCATGTCAACTTTTCTCCTCTCAGCCTAGGATCAATGCCATGCTGTTTCTCTTAGGCTGAGAAATTCACGCTATGTTTCACTAGTTTTGAAAGTAGTGAGTAGCATAGTGGTGGACACTGCTAGCAAAACATTTGTTTCCTTTAAAAAAAAACACTGAGATGAACTCGTTGCCTTCCATGGAGAATCTGGACTCATCTGGTGTTCTAGTCATGGGCTCTTCTGAATAATCACCAGTGACACTTGCTATGGCCTCAGTGACTTCTTTTAAAAGCTGGTGTTGTGCCTTCACTGGTTTGGCTCAGTGGATAGAGCGTCAGCCTGAGGACTCAGGGGTCCCAGGTTCGATTCTGGTCAAGGGCACATGCTGCAGGAGGCAGCCGATCAATGATTCTCTGTCATCGTTAATATTTCTATCTTTCTCTCCCTCTCTTTTCCTCTCTGAAGTCAATAAATCAATATTCTTTAAAGGATTATAATCTGGTGAGGTA
>NW_006285483.1:466194-468683 GCF_000327345.1 Myotis davidii
CCCCCAAAGGCTCCCGGGCTGCCAGAGGGATGTCTGACTGCCAGCTTAGGCCCAATCCCCCCAGGGAGCAGGCCTAAGCCAGCAGGTGGTCATCCCCTGTGGGGTCCCAGACTGCAAGAGGGCACAGGCCGGGCTGAGGGATTCCCCACCCCACAAGTGCACAAATTTTTGTGCACCGGGCCTCTAGTGTGTGTGTGTGTGTGTGTGTGTGTTTTAAAGCTGGTGTTTAATTTCACATCAGTAAAGAAATCAAAATCCAAGATGCTATCCAAATACACATCAGTGGTCAAGTCTAGGGCAGTGGTTGACTCTTGGTCTGTATTAATGTCTAGGTCATTGATGTTGTGTGGGAATGATGCAGGGAAAGTCACAGTCAAGATGAACCAGGTAAAGAAGATGAGGGCCTTTTTAATCATGGTGCAGGTAGTCATTAAGAGTTTCCAATTTCTGGAGGGATCATGCAGGGAGAAAAATGTAAATATATTACTACCACTTACAAAGATATAATTTACAAAATTGCAGTAAGATGAACAAGTTTCCTTATATTTAAACTAGTCCCAGTGCACAAATCCAGCCTGGCCTGTGCCCTCACAATCTGGGACCCCTCAGGGGATGTCAGATAGCTGGTTTCAGCCTGATCCAGACAGGAGGGAGCCCGATCCCTGCAGGCCTGATCTAGACAGGAGGAAGCCCAATCCTGTGCATTGAGTGTCTGTCCCCTGGTGGTCAGTGCGCCTCATAGTGACCGATTGTTTGGTCGTTCGGTCGCTTAGGCTTTTATATATATAGATAACTTTTAAAAATTTCCACCGTTGCCGAAACCGGTTTGGCTCAGTGGATAGAGCGTCGGCCTGCGGACTGAAAGGTCCCAGGTTCGATTCCGGTCAAGGGCATGTACCTGGGTTGCGGGCACATCCCCAGTGGGAGATGTGCAGGAGGCAGCTGATCGATGTTTCTAGCTCTCTATCTCTCTCCCTTCCTCTCTGTAAAAAATCAATAAAATATTAAAAAAAAAAATTTCCACCGTTTTTGGAACTCTCTAACTTTTTCTTCTGCCTTCCCATCTTATCAAGGGTGTCTTAAGGGCCAGTATTTTTAATACCAGTATTTTTCCAACCCCAAATTTTTTCAACTCAAGACATGCACTGTTTGGCCAGTAATGATAGGATTTATAGCACCTTGACCAAAAAGCCTTTTATGACCTAGCTAGGGGAGCAAAATGCTTCCATAAAAAATGCAAAGCAAAGGATACAGCCCTCATAGGTCCAACAGTTCATTCTCAAAGATAGCCTAAGAAAAATCTAATGTGTGTGTGTGTGTGTGTGTGTGTAAGTAGATATAAAGAACAATTCTATGTTCTAAACGGCTAATTATATATTTTTAAAAACATAATACTAGGGGGTGGAGGAGGCCAAAGAGGGGGGAACAGGACATCTGTAATATTTTAAACAAAAGGATAAATTTTAAAATATAAAAATAAAGAGAACACTAGTAGAGAATTGTTTGAATTTTAAAAAAACAAAACAAACAGCTATAGCAATTATAGAGAATCATTGCTGCTTCTAGATTACAAATGAGCATGGATTGTCAGGATTGCCAGTGACACTCCTCTACTTCAGCATTGCAAGACTAAATAGAGAAATATTAGCTTCATTTAGCTGATCTAAAAAGTCATAAAAATGTTGCATCGAATATAAGTAACTGGTCTATGACATTTTACTACAGTTGGACTTCGGTTCTCATATTGTTTGTTCCAGTTCCCACAGAAAAGGGAGCCACAGGTCTGAGTAACCTGGGAAACACATGCTTCATGAATTCAAGCATCCAGTGTGTTAGTAACACACAGCCACTGACACAGTATTTTATCTCAGGGAGACATCTTTATGAACTGAACAGGTAATCTTTCTTGAGTTATTGGCCTCTTAACTTTTTATAATTATATGAACTCAGTATTACTTGAATTTCCTCTTTCTTTACCATGGTAAAGAAAAGTCTTACCTTATTTTCTCTATTTAGTATTAAATAAGGGCCAGGGGATAAGTCTCTTATTTTAAAAAGATGTTTTGATGTGAGAAAACAGATAACTAGGCATTTTTATGCCCACATGATTTTTATTGATTAGAATCTTTGGCAACAAATTTTCCTTTCAAAACTTCTAGGACAAATCCCATTGGTATGAAGGGGCATATGGCTAAATGCTATGGGGATTTAGTACAGGAACTTTGGAGTGGAACTCAGAAGAATGTCGCCCCATTAAAGCTTCGGGTAAGCAGTTAAAATAACATAAATGTTTTTAACTCCTAAATTATTGTTTGCGTAATTATTTTTCTCTACATATTTTGTATGTTTAGCTTTTTTTGTTTTAGTTTAATTCATGTTTTTGGATGATTCACATGGCATAAACTGGATATCATATTCTTTACTTGTTTAAATATATGCAAAATACAGCTATAGAAAAAAATAAAAGTACACCTATAGATGTAGTGAGT
>NW_006285483.1:468748-474562 GCF_000327345.1 Myotis davidii
TTCGTCAAATATCTTACATATATATATATGTATTAAACCTTTCTTTGTTAATCTATCACTATTAGCAATATTCTAACTACAAGATAGACCTCTGAGCCTAATTAATGATATTCAATACATCTTTAATATTATTGTGATAATAAGTTATATTTGTAGAATTTTTTAAAGTAGCAGAAAGAAAGAATATAATTAATGGGTACAATTGTATATTAATGTCATTTGTAGTGAATTTTAGTGAAGTTAGGATTGTTTTCATCTCTATTTTAAAACAAGGTAAAATCTTTTTAGATTAAAAATTAATAATTACAATAGCTAAAAATTTGACTACCACTTACCAGGCACTGTTCACATTTTATGTGTAGTAACTCATTTAATTTTCTATATGGCCCTATAATACAAAAGCGATATTATTATCCCCATTTTATGGCTGAGAAACTAAGGCTCAGAGCAGCTAAATATCCTGCCCAAGGTTGCAAGCTAGTTTGTAAGTCCTTACAGTTAAACATGAGTCTGTTCTGCCTCTAATAATAACAGGATGCAATAAGACCAGAAAAGTTATCTGTAAAAGAAAACTTACAAATAGTAACTCTTACTGTGAGCAAATGCTATTTTAATATTTCTGCCTTATCTGTTTTAAATAACATCTGAGTATCTAAAGAACTGTTTGCTGAACTGGGATATAATATTGGCCAAAATACATTTTTTTCTTTTGGTCATTTGAGATTAAGATTAGAAAGCTTTCATGATTATCCAAAATATATTTGCTGAAATAGAGACAGATTAAATACCATACTATTTACCTTCTTATAATGCCTCTGGTTGAATTATGAGGCATGTTCATTCCAAATATTATGGGGTAGCAAATAATTTGTTTACTTCCAACTCTTATTTCTAGTGGACCATAGCAAAATATGCTCCCAGGTTTAATGGGTTCCAGCAACAAGACTCCCAAGAACTTCTGGCTTTTCTCTTGGATGGTCTTCATGAAGATCTCAACCGAGTCCATGAGAAGCCATATGTGGAACTGAAGGACAGCAACGGCCGGCCAGACTGGGAAGTGGCTGCAGAGGTTTGTCAGTTTTGAGTTTCTAATGTAAGCAATAGATTAAATGTTCTGGCCACAAATGTATGTTGCACAACTTAAATTCTGTGATCAGAATTTTACTATGAAAGTAAAGGAACTTTTATTTCTCTTCTTTGTTTTTGTGCAGTAATGCCAAAACAAAGCAGCCTTAAATGAAAACAGAAAAATGTTGCCTTTTCACATTGTACACTTTTGGGAGAGGATATTTACTCAGTAACTTCAAGAATCTCCATAATTGCTAAAGTAATGTGTGTAGTGACCAATAGGCACATTTTATCTCCTTTTTAATGGACAAAGAACTCTAATAATCATCATTGTTACCATGATAAGAACAAAGAAAATAATAGGATTTTCCATCTGAATTTAATATTTTATAGTTTGAACAGAATCACATTTTTAATTTTATATCTGAATTATGTTTGTAAGGACAAAGTTTTTATATTTTTAATGACTGTGAAGGATTATGTTCTTGACATTTAAATCTCATTTAACTGCTAGTAGTTTCTTTGAATTTGTGTAGAAATACTGTTCTTTTGAATTTTCAAAAAAAGTTTTTTTCTCTAATCTTCTTTCTTGATAGGCCTGGGACAACCATCTGAGAAGGAATAGATCAATTGTTGTAGATTTGTTTCATGGGCAATTAAGGTCCCAAGTCAAATGCAAGACATGTGGTCATATAAGTGTCCGATTTGACCCATTCAATTTTTTGTCTTTGCCGCTACCAATGGACAGTTATATGCACTTAGAAATAACAGGTAGGTTACAAAGTTCTGAAAAAATATTTACCTTATTCAAACAGCCTGAATTTGTAAGTATAGTCATTTGTTTATGCATTCTCATAAAAATTGATAACCTGTTATAATATAGCAATCTAATCTCAGACATGATTTAAGGTTTGAAAGACTTGGAACATGGGTTCATTTTTGTGCCTATTGACTCCTTTTTTAGTTTTAGATATGCCAGAAACTCTCTTTAAAATCCTGCAAAACTACTCACACTTCCATATCAGATGAGCATTCAAAAAAATAAAACTATTTTAATATAATCCCTAAGTATCATCTGTTACAGTGTTTGCATATAAAATTAAAATTCTAGATTGAAATGTTTGTCATTTCCAAGTCATAGACACACACACACACATTTTATTGATAATAGATCTTTTCTCATTACTAGTTATTAAGTTGGATGGTACTACCCCTGTACGTTATGGACTAAGACTGAATATGGATGAAAAGTACACAGGTTTAAAAAAACAGCTGAGTGATCTCTGTGGACTTAAATCAGAACAAATCCTTCTTGCAGAAGTACATGGTTCCAACATAAAGGTAATATTAACTATTCTTGTAGGAAACCCTTGATTCTATCCTTCAAAGAGCAGTTTTCTCGATTAATTATGATGTTAAGTGACTGAGCGAGATATTAAAACGCAACAGCTGAACAAAAAAATTTGTCAAGTCTTTTATACCATTCTCTGGAACATTTGAGATCTTGCTCCCCAACATATTTTGTCAGTTTGGCTTAAATAAGCTTATAAAAATTTCCCCCTCCCCCAAAAAAATTTCCATCCCAGAAATTTAAAAGGATTGTCTGCCAGAATAAAGGAGTAATAATCATGGAGGTATTTTTAAAAGAAGGGACTTATGTAAGCCGAGGCTGCCTATATAGAGTGACCTAGCTGTGTTACTACAGTATAGATGTCCTCCAGTGACTGCTGCTGCTGTGCTTGGCAGCTCTTCTGTATTACCAATGTCACTAGAATTATCCTAGGTTAAAGTATTTTATGTATTTATGAATGTATGTTTTTAGTATTTATTTATGAATATATATAATTGGCCTTTAACACACTAGGAATTTAGAGAGTAAAGATAAATTGACACAAACCACTTCCTCCTGAATACCAGCTGGAGAAACAAGCAATTTAATAAACATATTGCCAATTCTAAATTGAGTTCCTACCATTAGTATTACTTATATTTATCATTGGGGTTTCTGAACAAACTCTCTCACCTTACTGACATTTTGTTCATGTGTAATGCAAAGGTGAGATCTCTCTGAGGGTGTTGGCTTTAGATGCCTGAAGTGACGGACAAAACTTAAAAACCAGTTATACACAACATTCTTTCTGTGGAAAGGGGTAGATAATGATTTTGTCAATGAGGTTAACTTATCAAGCTTTCACCTTTTAGTTAGTTGAGACATATTGTTCATTCATCTTGTTTATTTAGTGATAAAACCATCTAAGACATTCGCTTCAAATATATCACAGAGTTCATTTTCCATCGTATCTGAAACATCTCCTCTTACCTTGTCTCTTTTTCTATAGAATTTCCCCCAGGACAACCAAAAAGTACGACTCTCAGTGAGTGGATATTTGTGCGCATTTGAAATTCCCATCCCTGGATCTCCAGTTTCAGCTTCTAGTCCAATACTGACAGGTATGGTAGAACTAGAGTTTCTTTTCATGATTTCAGCTTTAAATTCTGGGCTAAGAGTTAGCATCCTTTTTATATTTGTTTGGGCTGAGGATATTAGAGCAAAAGAATTTTGGAGGCTGAAGGAAACCTTTGTGATAATTTGGCTCAAATTCATTTTATAGATGAGGAACCTGAAATTTAGAGAACCTAAGTAACTAAGTTAAGTAGATGAGTTATGAGTTAATTTACCACTGGAATTCTGATCTCTTTTTGCTCTTTTATCTAATACTAACATGGCAATAGCTGGTGTGAGAAGAGTATACTATTAGAAAACATGATAATTAATATGACTAAAAAGGAATTTATCAAATATTTGCATATAATTTAATATGGTCATCTAATGAGTCTTTTGGCCATTGATACGGTTTGTTTATTCTTTTTTTTTTTCTTTTTTTTTTTCAGATCGGTTTGTTTATTCTTTTTTATACTGTTGATAATTAGGTCCATTCCCCAATTATAAAGCACTTCTCTGGCACTAAATAGATAAGACTGATGGGTAAATGATTTAATAATGCTTTTTTGTTTAGGTCTTCACTGGCCAATAGAACTCTCTGCAGTGATGGAAATTTTCTGTAATCTTGACCATTAGTCAATACAGTATCCGTTAGTCACATGGACTGTTGAGCCCTTGAAATGTGGCTAATGAGACTGAGGAAATGTATTTCATTTTAATTTAAAAAGCAACATCTGTCATCATTTATAACAAATGTACCACTGGTGGCGGGATTATTAGGGGGGAGGCTATGCATGTGTAGAGGCAAGGGATATGTGGGAAATTTTTGTACCTTCTTTATTTTGCTATGAATCTAAAAACTGCTCTAAAAAATAAATTTTTAAAAAAATGAAATAATTAAAAGGAAAAGTATCTCTGAATAGAGACTGTCACTGTCACACTTGACAGAACATTTTTAGAGGAATGGAGAAATGAATTTTTAGAGGCGAGGAAAAAGAAAACAAGTGCTAGAACTGTTTGGGTACCACAACATGGTGCTAGCAAAGGTTTCTGCAAAAATTCGACTTACACTTTCCAGAAGTTAATCTTTCTTTGCCATTTAGTCTTAAGTGTGAGTTATAGAAGTAAAATCTGAAATTAAAATCTTCTGATCAATCTAGAATTATTATTTGAACTATAATTTCTCCTTGTCCTTTGTTAAAAGAGACTATCAGTAGTTTAGATCCTCACAATATTTGAGAAAAAAGATGGAAGTACCACAAGCTTATGGTGCTGTATTTATCTTTGTATTTGTAGATATCTCCTCTTCCCCATCCACAAATGGAATGTTAACCCTAACCACCAATGGGGACCTGCCCCGACCAATATTCATCCCCAATGGAATGCCAAACACTGTTGTGCCATGTGGAACTGAGAAGAGCTTCACAAATGGAATGGTGAATGGTCATATGCCATCTCTTCCTGACAATCCCTTTACAGGTTACATCATTGCAGTCCACCGAAAAATGGTTAGTTTATTGTTAGGCAAGTTACTGCTGGTCTTGCCAGTGTCGTTTGTGAGACAGCCATTTTCTGTCTGCAACATTTTCATTTTGTGCACTTTCAATGTGTTATGTATGCTATTGTAAGGGATCATAGCCTGTATATGAAATGATATTTCTCACTCATTTTTAAGCAGCAACAGGATGGTAGTACATACTATTTTCTTTTAATAGTGTGTGTCTCTCTTATATGTTCATGTAGGCAAAGTACATCTTCTCTACCATAATAAGTATGGATATCTTTGGAGAAGGTTTTGTTTGTTTGCTTGGGGATGGAAGGGCACCAAAAATGTTCTTGGATAAGATAAGTTGTTTCCTAGGACTGCTATAATAAATTACCACAAACTTGGTGGCTTAAAACAACAAATTTATTCTTTCACAGTTCTGGAAGCCAGAAGTCCATAATCAAAGTCTCAACAGGGCTGTGCTCCCTTCACAGGCTTTAGGGGATAATACTTCAATACCTCTTCCAACTTCCTTTAGAAGGAAGGAAGATTTCATAATGGAAAGGAAGCAAGAGGGAGGCTTTTGGAGTGTTGGTTATATTCTGTTTGTTGACCTGACTCGTGGTTACACAGCTATTTGATTTTTGCTAATTCTTTGAAATGTACTCCCCCCTCCCCTTTGAATTAGTAACTCTTGACTAAAGTGAGTTTCTGACTATGTAGATGATGTTCTATGGACCATGTTTTAGACAGGATTGTGTGAGTGGACAGCCTATAGAATTACAGGATACATTTGTGACTTGAAATTGTCTTTAAG
>NW_006285483.1:474617-475713 GCF_000327345.1 Myotis davidii
GATTCATGCATTTCCCCATCTCTTTTTTTTTAATATATTTGTTTTATTACTTTCAGAGAGGAAGGGAGAGGGAGGGAGAGAGAAACATCAATATCAATGATGAGAGTCATTGATCAGCTGCCTCCTGCATGTCCCCTACCAGGGACCTAGCCCGCAACCCAAGCAGTGTCCTTAACCGGAATTGAACCTGGGACCCTCCGATGCTCTATCCACTGAGCCAAACCGGCTAGGGCTTTTTTTTTGTTTTGTTTTTACCAAGTATTATCAGATCATATATTAAGAACTCTGAGCCCCGAGGGGTTTTGGATTGGAGAGGGAGCAGGCCGGGCTGAGGGACACCCCCTCCCTGGTGCACGAATTTCATGCACTGGGCCTATAGTAATAATAATAATAATAATAATAATAAATACCAACACATGAAATAGAGCCTTAAAATCATGTATTTAGCTAAGCTTAATTGAATAATTGCAAAATAAAATGCTTGAGAATCAGAAATAAAAGTCTTTTCAGGTCGAAACCAAGATGGCGGCATAGGTAAACACCAGAGATTGCTGCCTCACACAACCACTTCAAAAATACAACTAAAAGAACGGACATCACCCAGAACCACAGGAAGGCTGGCTGAAGGGAAATTCTACAACTAGAAGGAAAGAGAAAAGCATACTGAGACTCAGAGGAGGCGCAGTGCGGAAAATACAAAGGTTCGGAGACACAGTTGATTCTCATAGCCAGTTGGCCTGCAGGTCAAATCCCCCACAGTATTACCTACAACAATCAAGGCTTAACTACAACAAGACTGCGCACAAAGACCACAAGGGGGTGCACCAAGAAAGCATAAAACATGCGGAGACAAGGAAACAGGACAAAAATGACAGAAATGGAGGATATATCATTCAAAACCACACTTTTAAGGTCTCTCAAGAACTGTCTAGAAGCCGCTGATAAACTTAGTAAGGCCTTCGAAAAGACTGGTGAGACCGCCGATAAATATAGTGAGATCCTTAAGAATCTAATGAGACCCTCGATGTTGTGATAAAGAACCAACTAGAAATTAAGCATACACTGACTGAAATAAAGAATATTATGCAGACTTCTA
>NW_006285483.1:476434-491002 GCF_000327345.1 Myotis davidii
CTCTAACTACTACATAAAGGCCAACCAAAAGAATTAAATGTCTAAGTGCTTAGCAGCTTTTTAAAATAATCCTGAACTCCCAACAATCTATTATACTAAGTTCTTGTTTTATTAAGCAACCATTTCCAAGCTAATTCTGTGCAGTATCTTTATTAAGGAATTTCAACTTAACATACTCAAAGCAAATATTTTTAAATTTTACCTTACTTTTAATTTGTCACATATTTAAAAAAATTAGCCCTAACTGGTTTGGCTCAGTGGATAGAGCGTCGGCCTGCGGACTGAAAGGTCCCAGGTTCGATTTCAGTCAAGGGCATGTACCTTGGTTGCGGGCACATCCCCAGTAGGGGGGTGTGCAGGAGGCAGCTAATTGATGTTTCTCTCTTATCGATGTTTCTAACTCTCTATCCCTCTCACTTCCTCTCTGTAAAAAAAATGAATAAAATATTTAAAATATATATATATATCATAGCCTTTCAGCTACTTTTAGGAAGGTGGATAAATTGTTACAAAATTAAAATGACTGGTTTCATAAGTCTCCAAAGGTCTCCAGTTGTCAGCAGCTTATTTTCTGAAAATTTTATTTTGAGGAAGTATTGGTTCATTGCCATACTTTCTAGAGAAAGGATTTTAATTGCTTAAAAGCCTTGAGCTACAAAACAATTACTAGTTTTTACATATGATTCAGTGTGTGTATGTGAAATGTTTATCAGAGAAAACTAGTTTGAAAATATTAAATGCTGAAAATCCAAGTTTGATAGATAGCCACTCTGAAATTGGCAGTACCTCAACCTTTCAGTGATTCCACTGTAAATTTGTCTTCATGTTAATAAAGAGTAGTAGTGACTAATTTGAAATTGATAGTAATGCATGTTATTGGTAGTTGTAGAAGAACAAAAGGGAGAAATGAAAGGCCTCTCTTCTCAGTTCTCTCTTCTCTTGTTTATACTTATAGATGAGGACGGAACTATATTTCCTGTCATCTCAGAAGAATCGCCCCAGCCTCTTTGGAATGCCACTGATTGTTCCATGTACTGTGCATACCCGGAAGAAAGACTTGTATGATTCAGTTTGGATTCAAGTATCTCGATTAGCCAGCCCACTGCCACCTCAGGAAGCTAGTAACCATGCTCAGGATTGGTGAGTTCAGGAGATCAGCTTAGACCTGTGGTTTCCAAACTCCAGAAGAATGTATAGGAATTCTGTGTGACTTATAGGACCCATTTTATGTAGGTTTAAACACACTTTGAAGAACCATCCAGGGAGTATATAATAATTTATCCTTTGGTTTGATCTTTTCAGTAGGAGAGTATATACAGATTTCCTTTCTTCACTAGACATTCTAGTGTCTAATAATCCTCTTATTCACTAATCCCTCCTGCTGCTTTAAATGCTTCAGGTAATATTCTTGACTTCTTTTCTGCAAAAATGGAGTATGAATTCACCAGGGAATTTGTATCATCTCAACCCTCTGAAGATCAGAATGGGAGCAATAGTGTGTATTATCTATACGTGAATTCTGAAAAAGTCTCATGCCATAACAGTTGGATTGTTTCCATACCATGTAATTTTAATATGAATAATTTCACAAGAAATTATTATATTTCATAAGAGTAATTAAAGAATAAACACCTTCTGATTTCTTTCTATTCCTCCTACCACTATTCTATTGGATTACTAAATGTATTTACTTCTAACAATCATTGGGATTGTAGTCCCTTATTTATATCTCAGTTGAATTGTAGAACATTTTCTTGCTATAATTGTGCAAGTGAGAGTTCCGCCTCTTTGAGAACTGAGTAAAGAAAGTAAAGAAGTTCTATTAGCTAAACAGGTATTTGTTATGGTTTTGGGTCTTTTGATGATTAGATAAGGCTTAAGGTAACAGTGAGTCCTTATCATGGCTTCGTTACCATCAGCAGCCATGTAGTAGCCACTACCAGTTGCCAACTGAGCCATAAAGTATAGTGCTCTTACGTTATATTCCTTGCGTTGCTTCTTAGTAAGGATACATACATTTTTTTTTAAAGTTGAGACCTCACAATGCTACCTTATAGTTAAAAGATGTTACTCTAAAATTAATGTTACGTAGTTTATAGCTTTGAGTAGTTAAGACAAGGGAAAAGGGTTACCTAGCATGTACTACATCAGGGGTTCTGATTAAAGAAAGCTTCTAAATATATAGTCAACTTCTCTAAAAACCAGTATGAGCCCTGGCCAATTTTCTCAGTGGTTAGAGCATTGGTCCTCTGGTTGTAGGGTGGAGGGTTTGATTCCTGGTCAAGGACACTTACTTGGGTTGCCGTTTGATCCCTGGCTCTGAGTGGGGCGAATGTGGGAGCCAATCAATGTGTCTCTCTCACATCGTTTTTTCTCTCTCTTCCCCTCCCCTCCACTCTTCCTTTCACTCTTTCTAAAAACAACAAACAAAAAACATGACCTTTCAGCCTTCTGTGGTATGTCAATATTCTTGCCATGGAAAGATCTAATTATTTTAGTCTAATGTGAATTAAGTATTCTGATAGGATTAGAGCTGAAGGATAATTGGCATTTGATTAACTTATCCTTCCACATGGACTCTCTCAGAGACTTCTGGCAGTCTAGTACGTCTACACTTCTGTAAGCAGGGATACAGCATGGGAGCCCTGTGTGTGGGTGGTACAGGGCCCACCTAATGGGTTAGGATAAGCAGCATGGAGCTGTAAATGTGAGCATGCTACTACGACAGATGACCCTTCCGAGGATTATTTCATGGGAAGATGAAAAGGAGTTGAGAACTCAAATCAGAAATGTTTCTTACACTCTTTGGTTTATGTTCTGTTTCAGTGATGACAGTATGGGCTATCAATATCCATTCACTCTACGAGTTGTGCAGAAAGATGGGAACTCCTGTGCTTGGTGCCCATGGTATAGGTAAAGTAACCTTCTGCAAAAGAAAAATTTTAGTAGAATTGTAGCTCCAGATATTATACCTTTATAATAAGATTTCTCAGTTTTAGACTGAGAAGTTGAAATAAACTTGGGAATTGTTCATTCATCTCTTCCTTGTGAAGTCTGTATGTTTTACTCTTGAGACATCTGGTTTCTTAAACTCTGTAGTTGCATCAAATTCATAGTTTATGATCAACATTCATTATTCTATGCCTTCTGCTCATTAATTAGAAATTAATATAGCAATTCTGAGCCCAGTAGAACATAATCTACATACTAGACTTTGCTGGAAGTCTGTTTTAGTTTTTAGAAGATTGACCAGTATTACTCCAAGTTGGAAAAATGCTTGAATACTGAAGTCCGCCTTCAGAAAACTGTAATAGACTTATCAAACTGAGTTTAAAGTAGGCATTGGAACCATGGCTTTGTCATGGTCCCTCCCCCACTGCATACATTTTTATATACATTTATTTAATGTCCCACTTTACAAACAAGGAAATTGGGCATTGTTATACCAGATAAATTATCCTCAGAACATTAAATAACTGAATTTAGAGTGCCTTTAGTGGTGTGCTCTCTCAAATATCCAATTCCCATAGTACTTCTTTGCTACAAAGTTCATATAGTTTATATGATTAATAAATGGTTATCAAGTACTTTGAAAAGCCAAAGACTTGAAAAGTGATAAGCATGATTCCCTGCAATACTAATAATGATTAATATATATTCGTGCATTTATTAGTTTGGAGTAAGAAACCCAGGACAAACTGTGAACCCAAGAAGGAATGTAGAAAGGGAGAAGAATATTTCTGATGAAGAAAAATATTTCGTCAGAAGAAAAATTTGATTCCTTCATAATTATTACTTTCTTGGTATATCTTTTTTCTGCCTTTAGATTTTGCAGAGGCTGTAAAATAGATTGTGGGGAAGACAAAGCTTTCATTGGAAATGCCTATATTGCTGTAGATTGGGACCCCACGGCTCTTCACCTCCGCTATCAGACATCACAGGAAAGGGTAAGTACCCAATGCCATCCCAAGGTAGTGGTTTTTATATGTAAAATTTGTCCTGGTTTAACTATATTATACCATTTCTGTTGTAGACAATTTAAGTACAGCCAGAAAAACATTCATTGGCATTCCCTGTGGCACTTCACATATTGACATGATTACAAGGATGTTTCTTTTTTCCCACTTCTAGAAATAATTGTATTGGAGCTTTATTAAAAAAATTTTCCTTTACTGGTTTTAGATTTTGGATGGGAAAGAGAGAGAGAGAGAGAGAGAGAGAGAGACATCAATTAGCTGCCTCCTGAATGAGCCCCAACTGGGGATCAAACCCACAAGCTGGGGCCCTAGCTGGTTTGGCTCACTGAATAGAGCGTCAGCCTGGGGACTGAAGGGTCCCAGGTTCGATTCCGGTCAAGGGTATATACCTTGGTTGCAGGCACATCCCCAGTAGGGGGTGTGCAGGAGGCAGTTGATCGATGTTTCTCTCTCATCTTTCTCATCGATGTTTCTAACTCTCTATCCCTCTCCCTTCCTCTCTGTAAAAAAATCAATAAAATATATTTAAAAAGACAAACAAACAAAAACCCACAAACTGGGTATATGCCCTGACTGGGAATTGAGCCCACCACCTTTTGGTGTATGAAACGATGCTCCAACCAACTGAGCAACACCGGCCAGGACTATATTAGACCTTTAAAGTTAAAAAATACTAATAAGTAAATCTTGTAACAAGATTTTAGGTGTAATTAAGAAGTTATATTCTCTAGTCATGACATACCAATCAGTAAATATTTCACTGCCTGTTTATTAATTACTAGAGGCCCAGTGCACAAAAATTTGTGTACTGGGTGGCGGGGGGGGGGGGTCCCTCAGCCCGGCCTATGCCCTCTCGCAGTCTGGGACCCCTCGGGGGATGACCACCTGCTGGCTTAGGCCCGCTCCCTGGGGGGATTGGGCCTAAGCTGGCAGTCAGACATCCCTCTGGCAGCCCGGGAGTCCTCGGAGGATGTCCACTTGCCAGCAGGGAGCAGGCCTAAGCTGCAGTCAGACATCCTTAGCGCAACTGAGGAGGAGGGAGAGGCTCCCACCACCACCGTTGTACTGGCAGCCATCAGCCTGGCTTGTGGCTGAGCAGAGCTCCCCCTGTGGGAGCGCACTGACCACCAGGGGGCAGCTCCTGCATTGAGCATCTGCTCCCTGGTGGTCAGTGTGTGTCATAGTGACCTGTCATTCCCAGTCATTCTGCTGTTAGGGTCAATTTACATATTACCCTTTTATTATATAGGAGTGCCTGGCCAGCCTGGTTGAGGGGCTGAGGGCCATTTTCAGGCTTGTGACACCCCCTTCAGGGCGGGGGAGTCCTTCTGGGGGGCCTGGCCAGTCTGGGTGAGTGGCTGATGGCAGTTTGTAGGCTGGCCAAGCCCCCCAGTGGGGACCCTCACCCCATGAGTGTGTGGCCAGCCTGGTGAGTGATGATGGCTGTTTTCAGGCTGGCCACAGCCCCTTCAAGGTGGGGGTCCCTTCTGGGGAGTTTGGCCAGCCTGGGTGAGGGGCTGATGGCTGTTTTCAGGCTGGCCACAGCCCCTTCAGGGTGGGCGGTCCTGCTGGGGTGCCTGGCCAGTCTGGGTGAGGGACTGAGGGCCGTTTTCAGGTCGGCTAAGTCCCCCAGTCAGGACCCTCATCCCATGAGGGTGTGGCCAGCCTGGGTGAGGGGCTGATGGCTATTTGCAGGCTGGCCACAACCCTCAGCCACCCAAGCTCCCAGTGGAGGCTGGCTGGAAGCAGGTATCTGGGATTTATTGGTCTTCTATAATTGAAACTTTGTTGCCATGAGGGGAGGCCATAGCCGGCTCAGGGCAGGCAGGAAGCTTGGCTTCCTCCATCGCCTGGGCAATCAAGCCTCCTGCTTGCTCCAGCTTCCTGGCTGTCGGCCGCCATCTTGGTTGGGTTAATTTGCATATAGTCACTCTGATTGGCTGGTGGGCCTGGCTTATGGCATAGTGAAGGTACAGTCAATTAGCATCTTTGTCTTTTATTAGTGTAGATTATTAAAACTGCAGCGTTTGATAACCAAAATTACTTAGCTCACATGCATTCCAGGGCTGTAGCTGCTACCTTTAATGGGTATAGTGAATAGAAAATTAGAAAAAATATTGAATGTTTCAGTGCTGGACAACTAAGATTACATCTCAATGGCTTTTACCTTGGGATTCCTCTACTGCCACTCTCTGGCTAGAGCAATTTTTAAATTTTGAAAATGTTACTTCAAAAAAGAATACTAAAACAAACAAACAAATAAATGGAATTAAAAATAAAAAGAATATTGCCATAGCCAGTTTGGCTCAGTGGATAGAGCGTCAGCCTGCCAACTGAAGGGTCCCAGGCTCGATTCTGGTCAAGGGCGCACATGCCTGGGTTGCAGCTCAATCCCCAGTAGGGGGTGTGCAGGAGGCAGCCCGTCAGTGATTCTCTCTCATCACTGATGTTTCTATCTCTCCCTATCCCTTCCTCTCTGAAATTAATTTTTAAAAAAAGAATATGAACTCCATACCCAAAAATGTTTGTCAAATGCTATTTGAAGGGTCAATTGAGCCCTGATTGGTTTGGCTCAGTGGATAGAGCGTCAGTCTACGGACTGAAGGGTCCCGGGTTTGATTCCAGTCAAGAGCACCAAAAACAAAACAAAACAAAACAAAAGGGTCAATTGAGTACGTAGCTTATGGGTAAAGATAAGAAGAATCTGATGGAGGGGGAAAAAAGCAATAGAATCAAAGGAGTTTCTTAGTTACATGAAGAATTGTAGTGGCTTTTGTATTTATGTAGCTCTTGATGGAAATTTCCTTTACTGTTAGAGTGTTCCCTTTAGATAGGTGAGTAATGATAACTGACTTTTCTGTCTTTTTGTGCTATTGAAGAATGAGGAAACTATCAATTCCAGACCTAGTTCCCTATTTGGATCCCTCAATATGTCCCCACACACCCTGAGGCTCCTGGCAGCTCTCACTAGCCACGGAAGTGTATAACTTGTGGATACTTGCCCAATGAAAGATTGTTGAGCTAAAGGAAGTTGAGAAGTTGATCTGGTAGATCATGCTCACTGTAGCAAGGTAACTCAATAATCTCAGCCATGCTTCCTTTGAAGAGGGAAAATTTTAGCAAATGATGAAGATTCCTGAATCTTTGTCAGCACAAAATCTGACAGGACATTATTATGACAAGACACTCTTGTCAAAGATGAAAAGTGATTTGGCTCTGAAAATCTCTGTTTTTTAACAAGCTGAGTGTCAATTTGAAAAGCTCTGGAGGATATTCTGCTTATAGGGAAAAAAAGCCTAAGTGACCTGTTCAATCTCACCCTATTTTCACTTTCAGGGATGCTCTTAGGACACCATGGAAACCAAATTACAATTGAGATATTTTGCCTTGTTAGAGTGGGGCCACATGACTCATTTTTTTCCTACGTAATATATCTTCCCACGTGTGGTTTCTGTGTGTGCTTGGAGAGTCACATAGATAAAGGAAGATACCATGGTTTTAAATTGAGATTATTGCCCACATGTTTTATACTTTTTATTTTTTTAATTTTTATTGATTGATTTGAAACAGAAAAAAGAAACATTGAGGTGCCTTGACTGGAGATCAAACCTGCAACCTTGGTATATTGGGATGATGATCTGACCAACTGAGCTACCCGGCCAGGGCCTCATATCTTTTATACTTTTTATTCCAGTGATTTCCCTTCTAGAGATTTAGCCTAGGAAAACACTCTGTAATTTGCTGATAAACCTTTATCATGGCATTTTTTAGTATAGTAAAAAATTAGAAACAACGTATATTTGTCCCACATTAGAGGAATAATTAAGTAAAGCATGGTATAGTAATTAGATAAAAATTTTATACAGTTATTGAAAATGGTGATTACCAGGAGTTTTTGCTGGCATATATGGGAAGATACTTATGATATGTTGTTTGGTTTTTTTGTTTTGTTTTGTTTGGTTTTTTTTTTAAAGCAAGGTAGAAAGTTGCATATACTGAAAAATCTCTTAAATATGAAAAAATACTATTTAGGAAAAGGACAAAAGAAAATCTGCCAATATTTTGACATGTTTGCCTTTGTATTAAGAATAAAAAGGTTTTCTGCCTTTTTACATTCTCCTCTGCTTTCCAAAATTTCTATGTGAATGTTTTCAGAAAAAAAGTAGAGAGGAAATTGTTTTGTTTTATTTTTTATTTTTATTTTATTGATTTTTTTTCACAGGGAGGAAGGGGGAGGGATAGAGAGTTAGAAACATCGATGAGAGAGAAACATCAATCAGCTGCCTCCTGCACACTCCCTACTGGGGATGTGCCTGCAACAAAGGTACATGCCCTTGACCGGAATCGAACCTGGGACCCCTTGAGTCCACAGGCTGACGCTCTATCCACTTAGGCAAACTGGTTAGGGCTGTTTTGTTTTATTTTTCCTCTCTCCGTTAAGACCTCACATTTCTTAATAGAAAATTAAACTTAGGTAATTTCTTAGAGCTCCCTCTTTTCTAATCCTATATAATAAAAGGCTAATATACAAATTGTCCCCTCTACTGGGAGTTGGACCAGGTGGTGGGGCCCGGCTGGCCAGCCGCCCGAGTCTCCTCTCCTCCCACCCCTTCCTGCCCCCCACTGGCCCACCCAATCGGCCCCAATCAGGGCAGCCCGCCGAACCCCAGCTGTGAACGAATTCATGTACCAGGCCTTTAGAAGTTTTATCATGTATGAACACTGTTATTTTATTCCTTATGTTTTGTGTTAAGGATGAGTTTTCAAGCAACTTAGAAAAAAAAGGAAGAGGGTGCCAATAGTAATTTAGACTATTTGAATAATAGTAGAGAATCTGTCAATGGATCTCAAGAAGTAAAGGGAATCTCTGTGATTTAGGGAAATTTTGTTGATAAATAAAAATTATTGTCAGTCCACAAATACATTTTTTATTGGTCTTTCTCCCTGTCTCCATCTAGTTCTACAGCCTATGTGATCCATAGAAAATACAGTCAATAAAAATCAACATTCTTTACTAACTTACTGTAATTTGTGGTTGGCCATAAAGCATCCTTGATAGAGATAATGTTTAACTTGTTATAAGAAAAGAGACACTACTGTATTTGATACACTTCTTTTCCTACTCTGATTCCAACAGCCATAATTCAGTATGGGATATTTTGTTTGTTAGGGGATTTTTGTTTGGTTTTTTTGTTTGTTTGTTTTTTAGAAGAATGTCAGTTTTTCCCTGAGATGTGAACAGCTCTAAAGTTGATAAGAGTTATTAGTATCAGAAAAGAAATCAGTGACCCCAGGTCAAGCTATATTTTCCTTTCTGGAAGAAAGGATTTTCCTCAAGTTCCCTTTTTTAAATGAATTCTTTTGGAATGGATGGTGTTACAATGCTAAAACCCTTAATTCCACAGTCAACCTCAACCTTGATATTATTTTTTCTTGTTTTTTTTTTTAATTTTGTTTTATTTCTTAAAGTATTACAAAGAGTATTACACATAAATGAGTGCAATCATGTGGTATTTTTCTCGACTTCCCAGGGGCCGTTGCAGCCTCACAGGGGCTGTCCCAGCCTCACAGGGGCCGTCTCAACCTCACCAGGGTCAACCTTGATAGTTTATAGAAGTATTTGGCAGCCTGTAATTCAGCCATCCTCTCATTTAGGAAAAAAGTCACCCCTGAAAAACTGTTGTAAACTGCATGTGTTGAGATGTGCCTGCTTGTAATTTAGCGAGCCCCTGCTCCCATTGTCAATTTAGGAAGGGAAACCTGAGAGAAATTGCCTCAGGCAAAGAGAACCAGTTCACCTTTGGAAGGGAGGTTTAATAACTGGAGTGATGAACATGTGTGTGACCTTTGCCAGAAAGAGAGGCATTCAGTTTTTGACTTGTATTCCAAACTCCACCCTGGAATAAAAAGGTCCCTGTGTGAAGTCTCACAGGAGCTTTCATAGTCCTCACACTATGCCTCACCCACCAAAGTTCTTAATTGCTTATTAAGTGACAGCCAAGTATTGGAGAAAGAAAAATTACTCCTTTTCTGTTGCATTTTAGGCCCCTACTTCTCTCCCTCCTCCTGATCACACACCACCTTCAACACACATCCTTACTGGTACATATCTACCTCCTTTGCTGTCTCTCCTTATACTTACCATCTTCTTGCTCCAAAGCCTAGTGTGTTGGTTAATGGGACCGTGGAGGTTTGGAAGGTATTAGTGTCCTTCTCAACAAAACCTGGCTCTTTTTAGCTTACTGTTTCATTGCAATCTCAGATAAAGAGGCTTTGTGAGGCAGGAGATAGATAATGACACACATGGTATTCTGAAAACTTTGTGTTACATGGTGTCAATATGCAACTGAGTTGTTTCCTATGGTGTTTAACACTCTGATGTGTTGTATTCTCACGGTGAACTTTTCTTACCTTTCTTATTTAATTCAGATCTGGCATCTATTTTCCAGTGATATTATTTCTCCTAGCCTCTGTAAAGCCTGCAACATACTAATAATGTTCTGTCTTTCTAGTTAAAAAATTAAAAGACTTAATCTGAACACTCCTGGTTTGAAGGCCAGCTCACATGTAAGCTGTTTTAGGATTTCAAAATTGTAAGATAAATAGGCAATTCCTTGTTTGTTTTTGTCATTTCTAACCATTCAGAAATTTTTTAAGAGCTATGGTCATATAAGTAGAAATTTGGTCCAGGATATTATTGATGTGATGTTTGTGAATAAATGTACAGATGCTGTATTTGCTCAAAGACTTTTAGTTTGGATTGTATTTTCTTTTTCTTCGTGTAGAATAAAATGAGTGTGAATCACATAGAGAATGGTGCATAGCCAGGTGACCATTTTAAACTTGCTCCCTTCCCCACCCGCCTTCTTCCCCCATTCTTTCTATTCCCTCCACTTACAGGTTGCCGATGAGCATGAGAGTGTAGAACAGAGTCGGCGAGCACAAGCTGAGCCCATCAACCTGGACAACTGTCTCCGTGCTTTCACCAGTGAGGAGGAGCTGGGGGAAAATGAGATGTACTACTGTTCCAAGTGTAAGACCCACTGCTTAGCAACCAAGAAGCTGGATCTCTGGAGGCTTCCCCCAGTCCTGGTACGTTACAGTCCTACCTCTGAGAGAGCAAGAGTCTGGCAAAAAGGAAAAAAGTCATGAACAAATAGTTTTTGTTATTTTTGAGAATAAAATCCTCCCCTCAGCAATGCTTAAAACACTTTTGCTGTGCAAGATTTTTATGTTGCGCACAGAAATTGTTCTACAGGTATTTGCTAGTTCTTGTTCCTAAAGAGCAGACCACTAAAAAGGAGAGAAAAGTAATATAAACCAGTAACTGCCATTCCACACAAGGTATAGGAAGGGTCAAAAGTGGTACAACCTGGTGAATTTGAACTGCAAAAGAAAATGAAAGCACTTCTGGCTCTAGGGAGAGAGCGAGCTTTAGGCTCATCGTTAGTGGATTGTAGAAGAGCAGCTGAGCCTGGAGCTTCAGGTTCCATTGTGCTCGATCACATGGCCACGGCACACATGTGCAGTGGGGGTTTATGTGTTCTTTTGAATTTTATTTACTCCTGCCTTCTCCCTTCATGGATTAGGAGACTCTCCTGTTGTTTGTCAGGTGAGTTTGAAGTGACAGTTTTTCCTATTCATTCAAGAAAGCCTTTTCCTTAAGAGTGGGGATATCATAACAGGTGTAACTATAAGGCAGTGGTGTGTTTTAACCAGATCTTATCTGCATTTTTTTATTCAAGTTTTCCTACTACTCTGTAAAACTGTGAATGTAGGTGGTTGTTTTTATTTTATTAATCTAGAACAACTAGGGAAGAATTCACAAGTAATTAATAATTTTGTCTAGCTAGCTACAGGGATAAGAACTGAGGGAAGGGAAGAAGAAGGCCAGAGCAGACTTGGGGGCAGGTAAGTAGGAAGGGGGATAGTGTTTTTTTGTTTTGTTTTGTTTTAATTGAGTTATAATTAACTCAGAATTAAAGGCATAGATTTAAAATATCTAGTTTGATGAGTTCTGACAATTATATATATTCATATAACTATCACATAAAACATATCTTGGACATGTATTGGAGTGAAGGCATTTATAAAAACTATGTTTTTGAGGTCTTTAAAAAATAATGAGCCCAACCAGCATGGCTCTGTGGTTGAGCATCAACCTGTGAACCAGGAGGTCATGGTTCGATTCCCAGTCGGGACATATACATGGGTTGCGGGCCTGATCCCCAATGTGGGGCATGCAGGAGGAAGCCAGTTGATGAGTCTCATCATTGATGTCTCTCTCTCTCTCTCCCTCCCTCTCCCCCTCCCTCCCTCCTTCTCTAAAATCAATTAAAAATATATTTTAAAAAATAATAATAATGAGTGCCCTGGTTGGGTGGCTAAGTTGGTTGAGTGTCATCCCATACACTTATCTCTAAAAATCAATAAAAACATACCCTCAGATGAAGACTACAGATAAATAAATATAAAATAATGATGAGAAAATGTTTTGTTGAGAGCTTGGTGGGCTTCTATGATATCCACACACTGGTGTGCCCCATTAGGAAGGGATTATCTTTATATTAATAGTAAATTCTTAAGCACCTAGGGTAGAGGTAGCCACCAAAGATCTGTGCACACATCACAGAGCTTAATAACACTGTATGAAACTGGAGGAATTCATTGCTCTTGAAAAGAAGACAAGCCAGAAAGTAGGGAAATTCTTATGCTGTTAAGGATTTCCTGGTAGCCATCAAAGGATATGGTGAGAAAGGAGAGATGTGCAGTCGGAGATTGGGTAAATTTCATCTATTTCAAAAACTCCATTTTTCTTCTATCATATTGGAGAGAGGTACAGTTCAGTGTGGATCTCAAACTCAGAAAGCAGAGGGGCCGAAACCGGTTTGCCTCAGTGGATAGAGCGTCGGCCTGCGGACTGAAGGGTCCCAGGTTCGATTCTGGTCAAGGGCATATACTTGGGTTGCGGGCACATCCCCAGTGGGAGGTGTGCAGGAGGCAGCTGATCGATGTTTCTCTCTCATCAATGTTTCTAACTATCTCTCTCCCTTCCTCTCTGTAAAAAACCAATAAAATATATTTTAAAAAAAAAAGCAGAGGGATACATGCAAATATAGGCTCCAAGGATGTTGAAGAAATTGGGAAAGAGAGTTTCGGATATACAAAGGATATGAAATTATGGAGATTACCATGGTAACCATATAGCTAAAGGGCAGTGGCCCTACTGATAACTGTGTTACATAATAAAATATATTTTTTTGAAAAAATGTTATGTTCTATATTCTTGAACATTCACATGTATTAGATCTATTTTGTATCTTTGGAACCCTCTAACCTTAGTGTTTTCTACCTTTTCTTGTCCAGATTATTCATCTTAAAAGATTTCAATTTGTAAATGGCCGATGGATAAAGTCACAGAAAATTGTTAAATTTCCTCGTGAAAGTTTTGACCCTAGTGCTTTTTTGGTACCAAGAAACCCGGCTCTCTGCCAGCGGAAACCACTCACACCCCAGGGGGATGACTTCTGTGAGACCAGGGTTCCGACAGGAGAGGTGAAGAAAATGGAAGCCCAGAACTCCGCTGGGGAAGAGGATGTGCGCCTGAGCAAAAGCCCGTCCTCGCTCAGTGCAAACATCATCAGTAGCCCTAAAGGTGAAGAAGCCTAGGAACCTCCTGAAACCCAGATAGCACACTGAGGGGAGCTCGCCCAGGACCCTGTAGACTGCATGTTTTCCTGTCCCTTCCACTTTAGAGCAACAGCTTAATGAGATGGAACAAACTTATCTAGAATCAGACCTATCTAGATTTGAACTATGTGACTTTTAGCAAGAGATATAACCTCCCTGCATCTATTTTTTATGGAGAAAATGGAGATAATACTAAGTTCACAGAGTGTGAGGATTTAATGTCAGCATGAATGGTAGTTGTCATTCTTGTTCCCTTATGGCAGAGGTTCTCAAAGTGTGGTCCAGGAACCCCTATAGAGTCCCTGAGGGCCTGGAGGATTAGAACTATATTCATAAAAATAATAAGATATTATGAACCTTTTCACTGTCATTCTCTCACAAGTGTATGGTGAAGTCAGATCCAGCATGCTGTGATAATATCAGTGAAATATGTGCTTGTATATTATTTTTTAGATTCCTCCATTTTAATTCCTAGGATGGTAAATATTGATAGATATAACCCATAAAAGAAACGTTCTAGAGGTCATCAGCAACTTTTAAGGGTATATAAGGAAGTGGGTGGGGCTGTGACCAAAAAAGTTTAAGGCTCACTACTTTACAGGTTTGTTGTGAGAGGTGAAGATAATAGAGAGTCACTGGGGGATGGGGGAGGCTAGGGGACTGTCTTGGGCGGGGGGAAAAAATGGACACATATGTAATACCCTTTGTAATAAATAATAAAAAAAATAAAATAAATAAAAAAAAGATAATAGAGAGTTTCCAATACCATGCTTAGCAATACTAAGTGCTTAATAATTAGTGATTGTATTTTTAATCTAAGTTTACATACAAGACAGAGAAGAAAATACATTTGTAAAATTCCTTGGGGCCTTAGTCTAATAATACTGTTTTGAAATGAATT
>NW_006285483.1:496148-513580 GCF_000327345.1 Myotis davidii
GAAAAAATGGACACATATGTAATACCCTTTGTAATAAATAATAAAAAAAATAAAATAAATAAAAAAAAGATAATAGAGAGTTTCCAATACCATGCTTAGCAATACTAAGTGCTTAATAATTAGTGATTGTATTTTTAATCTAAGTTTACATACAAGACAGAGAAGAAAATACATTTGTAAAATTCCTTGGGGCCTTAGTCTAATAATACTGTTTTAAACTGAATCTGACCTAAATCACCTTTCTAATATTTTCTAAGTTCCTACATGGTAATTTACATTTTCAGGACATTGTGCATTTTCAGGGCTTGGCATTGAGGAAGACAAGACTGTAACTTATTGACTACATAATAGGAACTAAAAAGTAGCCAGTCAGGACTCCCAGTCTTTATACCTTTATGTGTATACTTGTGAAGGTGGCTTCAAAGTCACCATCTGGTGGCTAGCTTAATTTGTGGCATTTGGGTTTTATGAATCTTTCCTTCTCCCTTTGACAGGTTCACCTTCTTCATCAAGAAAAGGTGGAGCTAGCTGTCCCTCCAGCAAAAACAGCAGCCCTAACAGCAGCCCACGGACTTTAGGGAGGAGCAAAGGGAGGCTTCGACTACCCCAGATTGGCAGCAAAAATAAACTGACTAGTAGTAAGGAGAACTTGGATGCCAGCAAAGAGAATGGGACTGTGCATGTTTGTGAGCTGGTTGATGCCTTGAGCCAAGGGCACATGCTGGGGGGCAGCCAACCTGAGCTGGTTACCCCTCAGGATCACGAAGTAGCTTTGGCCAATGGATTTCTTTATGAACATGAGGCATATGGCAGTGTCTGTGGCAATGGCTACAGCAATGGTCAGCTTGAAAAACACAGTGAAGAAGACAGCACCGATGACCAAAGAAAAGATATTCGTGTTAATCCTATTTATAATCTATATGCAATTTCGGTAAGTGATTTATTGTATGGTTTTCAGAATGGTCTGCATTTTTCAGTGATTTGTTCATCATTCATTCATTCATTCATTTTTTTCAGTGCTTGCTTATTTCCTAGGCATTGAGCTTGGTGATAAACAAAGTTAGCAGTAGGTATCTTGGCCTTCCAGATAAAACCCAAGATGCTCACAGAGTAAGTGGTTATAGTCATGTAATTGTTATTACTGGAGTCACAAGTTTGAGTTATTCACAATTGTGTGCTCCCAAAGGATTTTTGCTTTCTAACAAATAATTGCAACTACAAAATATTTAGATTTGGGACTTTTGAATTTTGAATTTTTGGAAAAAAGTTAGATGATTCCAAAACTTTCCTTCTTGACCACCTAAATGATTAGTGTTTTCCTGATCAGATCCTAGTAGTGTCCCCTGACCAGTTCTATTAACTACTAACATACTTCCACTTTCTTCTCTTACAGTGCCATTCAGGAATTCTGGGCGGGGGCCATTACGTCACTTATGCCAAAAACCCAAACAGCAAGTGGTACTGTTACAATGACAGCAGCTGTAAGGTAGATATCCCTAATCTTCGAATAAATGAAAACAAAAATGTCAACAATTCTGAGGGATATTTGTTTAAGTAATGGACTTTCTCCTAAATGGAATAGATATTTCTGTTAGAAACCATATATAGATGCCTTTAGTATTTTTTGCTTGTTTTTTTGTTAATCCTTATCTGAGGATGTTTTTCCCATTGATTTTTTTTTAGAGAGATTAGAAGGAAGGAGGGAGAGCGGGGGTGGGGAGAGAGAGAAAGAGAGAAACATCGAAGTGAGAGAGACACATGTGGATTGATTGCCTCCCACACATACCCCAACCAGGGCTGTGGTTCAAACCTGCAGCTCAGATACCTGTCCTTGACCGGGCATCAAACCTGTCACCCTTCAGTGCGTAGGCTGAGAAACACAGGCGAGGGCTAGATGCCTTTAGTATTAAAGGAACAAAAGTGATGTGCAGAGGATAGAATGAAAACATGAGTAATTGCCCAGCTGGTATTGCCCAGTGGTTGAGCGTCAACCCATGAATCAGGAGGTCACAGTTTGATTCCCAGTCAAGTCATATGCCACTGTTGTGGACTCAATACCCAGTAGGGGGCGTGCAAGAGACAGCCAATCAATGTTTCTATTTCTCTATTCTTCTCCCTTCCTCTGTCTCTAAAGATCAATAAAAACACATTAAAAAGTACACACATGAATAGTAAGGGGAAAAAAAGTATTGTTTAATGATTAAAAGTTCTTGTCTTTTGAGCTATTAGAATTTGATGGCGGGGGGGGGGGGGGGGGGTATTCTTTTTAACGTGTCTGTAGTCAGAATATTTTCCCTAAAACAAACACTGAAAATAATGAGGCTTATTTTGGGAGCAGGTATGAGACAGCCAAAATGTTAAGCTAATTGGAAGCAAACATGTTTAGTAATTGAAGAGGCTTGGTCTTCACTTTCCTGGCAAGGATTAAGAGCCACTAGAGTGGTGGCTTTTTTATTATTAAAGACTTTTCTTATCCCTTTAGGAACTTCACCCTGATGAAATTGACACCGACTCTGCCTACATTCTTTTCTATGAGCAGAAGGGAATAGACTATGCACAATTTCTGCCAAAGGTTGATGGCAAAAAGATGGCAGACACAAGCAGCATGGATGAAGACTTTGAGTCTGATTACAAAAAGTACTGTGTTTTACAGTAAGCTACCACTCTGGCTGCTAGACAGTCTGGTGGTAAGGGAGATGACTCCCCGTAGCTAACATTTGGCAAAAGTGTCCCTGAAAGGCAAGCTAACTAAAGGTAGTTATTTTTATCCTGTGACCCTGAAGCACAAATAACAATCCTAATTAAAATAGCAGTTAGCATAACAGTAGTAATAGTTTTGTTTGGAAGTATCTCACACAAGTTCTCTGGTAGAGAACTTTCAGGCAGAGTCCACCATTAGCCTGTAAACAAAAGGGTTTGGCACCAGCCACCTGGGACCAAATAAGAACTAAATTGTGCTTGTCCAGATGTGAACAAATAGGTAGTGAGTATAGAGTTTACCAATAATTATAACAAAATACTAAGAATTTCCTTGGAGTCAAAGTAAAACAAAAAGTTATAGTGTTGTCTCGGGACAACATGACATGCTACCTCCTTTTTCCTAAAGTTTTATTCCATTATATTGACAAGATGGAGAAAGCAAGATCATGAAGGTGTGCAAAGGATTCTTATGGCATGGACATAGATTTTCCCACTTATTTTTTAAAGCATTTTCCCAGTCTTTTTATGTCTTTTTATTTTTGTTGTGTTTGTGTTTGAAACACAACCAGTCATGGTGGCAGAGCCATATATAGTAGTCAGTCAGTCTAAGAATCTCTTAAGGGCTGTGTGCCTTCTACCCAGGGCCTTGGTTGGAAGACTCTATAAAGAAAAAGAAAGCATCCTGGGAATCCAGCTAAAATGGCCCTCTCAGATAGAGGCATCTTACTTTGGGGGATACTTTACGTGTCCTCAAAAATGTGCTCCACTCCTGCTCCTGAGTTTGGTTGGCAGTTGCCAATATTTGCACCATCTTCACTTGCACGTGTTGCACAAAAAGCTTCTGAGAAGGAAATGGCATCAAAGCTAAATGGTATTTCACAATTAGTGATTATTTTTCTTTGTTTCTTTGTTTTGCACTTTAAAAAAGGAGAGAGTACATACAAATGAACTTTTCAAGACTTGTTTATATTTGATGGCTATAAGGGCTATACATTAACTTGAATGGGGTGTTTTCCCCCATCATATTCAGTTTAAAAACAAAATACATCCCGTTTCTTGGTAAGTTGTCAATGAATGTGAAATCCTAGCCCCATGAGATTCAATCTGTTTTCAAACATTGATAATGTGTATTTTTAGTGAAATTGGTGGTTTTAAAAGTAAACTTCTGTTTTGTTTGCATGTCCAGTTTGTTTTTTTGTTTTGTTTTGGGGGTTTGTCTCTCTCTCTTTTTTTTAATTTCCCAATAGTAGTCATCAAAAGTTTTTGTTTCTTTGCTCACTTTATTTTTTCCTCTGATAATTCAAGACTGGAACAAAAATGTAAATGTTATTTATTTCAGGCAGCATCATTTTTCATGTGTTGTTATAAAATATATATTCAAAGTAAATATTTCACTTTTTTTTCTTCAGTCTTTTTGTATTCATCTGGACCCTGGAAGTTGGTTCTCATTAATTGTCAGATTCCATTTCCCATTCTTCCTCATAAATAGTAGGTACCAAAGTAATTCAGCATTTATGTTCTGATATCTGAGGCTAGTTATTATCCAGTTCTCAGAGCAGTTGGAAAGGTTGTCTTAAACACCTTCCTAAGTTGAAACCCTATTCAGAGACTATAATTGCAAGGTGGAAGCAGTGGCCTAAATGGAATAATGGGATGAAGTCAGACAAAATACATACTTTATAGTTTCATGATTTTCAGTATATAAAATCTGTCCATTCCTACCTGGACAAGTCCCATGAAAAAAAATGGAAGATTTTAAATAATTTCCTTACAGATGTTTTATTTAAACAGGTAGCACAATCTACTAATATTGTTTGATCTATGTTTGTTATATTGGTTGTAATTAATTTTTTTAATTCATGACTAGCGGAAAATTTATTAAATTAACTATTAACTACATTCACCTTGTAAATTACTGTATAAAACTTGTTGACAATGCACTGACTTTAGAAATATGTTAATGTACATAGAGTGTAAATAAAATAGTGTTGATGTACTGAAATATGAACTGTATAAAAAAGTATTGGTAATTGTATATGGAGTGTATCTGTTTATCTGTAACTATTATCCAAACAAATTAAATACTGTAGCTGCATTTATGTGCTATTTTTCCGCTATATAAGTAAACACCAAAAAAAAGTCCAATCCTTCAGCCTTTCTCTCTTTGACCTTGTTTTAACTCCCCTACTTGAATAATACCTGACTTAGAGAGTAGATACTTCATCTCTGAAAGAATGGAAACTGTGTTGGAGGTAGAGCAAGGTATCTACACTGTTTTAAATTTGGCTCACATCCCTGTTAGGAAATTATTTTGAAGATATGGAAGGGGGTTGGGAGTAGCATAGACAGCAGGTGAACTGAGAATTGATGGAGGAGGTCTTACAGTAGCTTCATGCAGATTAGGGGATAAGGTGAAGAAGAGTAAGACCTCTTATTTGTATAATGCCTTGAAATGATCCTGTTTCCAGGTAGTGCTGAGAAACCAGGAATGTCCCTGGTTGTCTCTGGAAGGTCTCCAAAGAGGCATTCGGCAGCATGGAGAAGGGTGGAAGATTTGGAGCTGTGGGTCCTTCAACCTCAGCCCCTGTTTGTTTGCTTTTAAAATTAGAATACCTACCTCTCAGGCTTATATTAAGTAAATGAAGTATATAAATGGCTGGCGCCGTTTCTTGGTAAGTTGTCAATGGAATGTGAAGTCCTAGCCTCATGAGATTCACTTTGTTTTGAAGAGATTTATGTTTTTGCTTGTTATACTGATGCTAAAAGAATTTCATAACTCTCTGCTCACATTTTCCAAAAATGGGAATACACATTAAAAATTTATAGAATGAAACATGTTGAATCAGAAGCAATGGTAGCTTGTTTAAAGAAACAAACAGAAAAGTGATCCAAAAAGTCATCAGAAAGCACATCTTCTAAGGTGTCATCCTGTGTCCCTGGCTTTTTAAATGCAGCCTTGGAAAGGACCAGCTTGTGGAGATGGGTAAGCATTTAGTGCTTATTTCTGAATGGCCTTGTAAAGTGAGAGGGCGCATCCATCTCCCAGCCTCTCTGGCTGAGGTGGCACTTCCCCACGGGCTCTCCATCCCTTGGCGGCATTGCTTACTATGGATTCCTTCATGGCAGACCCCATTGAATTGAAGTAGATTAATTGCCATATTTTCCCCAACTATTTTAAAGATGAAATACAGACTTTTACTAGGCCAGGGCCAGAATGTGTAGTTTAAGGACCAAAGATCCCAGTTTTCCTTAATGATGTACCAACAGGTTTCTTAGTATTGAAATTAAAGTAAAAAATGCACACACCTCTGTGATCAGAGACCCATACAAGACAGAGCAAGTAAAGGGGGCTGTCTGTAGGTTTACCAAACTTCCTGAACAATGAGAAGCAGGATAATAAATAAGAGTGAAAGGGCCTCAATCTCAGAGGCCTATAGGGACCAGGCTGGGAACAGAGTGTAAGAGAAGCAGGCCCAGCCATGGATGAGGATGGGAGCTAGCGGGGACTCTGGTGAGTTCTAGTCCACATCCATCTAAAGCAGCGGTTCTCAACCTGTGGGTCGAGACCCCTTTGGAGGTCGAACGACCCTTTCACAGGGGTCGCCTAAGACCATCCTGCATATCAGATATTACGATTCATAACAGTAGCAAAATTACAGTTATGAAGTAGCAATGAAAATAATTTTATGGTTAGGCCACAACATGAGGAACTGTATTTAAAGGGCCAGAAGATTGAGAACCACTGAAAAGGCTCCAGTTAATTGTTGCCATAGAGGAATGTGGACCCCAGTGTTACCAATCCTTTTTTTTTTTTTTTTTTTTGGTCCCCTTAAGCCAGAAATCCAGCTATTAATACAAAATATCCAATTTAGAAATGTTAGCCATTAGTTTTTTTTAAAGGTAAAACGTTGTACTGTCCAAATAAAACGTATCTGCAAACCAGATACTATAAGCCACCAGTTTATGCCGTCTGGTAAGTAGAAGTCAGATTCTAGTTCTGCTATAACCTAAAACAAGTTCCTTAGACTTCTCATGCCAATGAGAATACCACTTTTTCCTAAAGGTTATAAGGAAAAGAGAATGTATGTGAATAGCCACAGAGCTTGACACCTATAAGGTATCAGTAGGATTCCTTCCTCAGGGAAACAACACAGGTTTAATAAAACAATACTGTTAAAATCAAATTCATTATCAGCCCAGAAGCCTTCAGCTACCGTGTGAGCACATTGTAGGTACAGAGCTTTGTGCTAGGTTCTCTGGGAGCTTCCAACCTGGCAATTCATCTGTATCATAAACTCTGTTTGTTAAAGGTGCTGGTTCCAGGGTCCCACCCATCGTTACATTACACCTTCGTTCTGTGCCTATCCACACCCAGATTTATGAGCTCATCTTCCCAAGAATCTGCATTTTAATGAGTTCCTCAGGGGAGATCTTTGGTAGCCAGTTTGCATTTATGGGAACCACTGCTCCAGAAAATGAATCATTACTTCCAGTCTAATTAGGTAAAGATGATAAGCATATGCATATGTGTAAGGAAGAGTTAACAGTAATTAACTAAAGCTCCCTAGATATAATTGTCTCTGATGAAGTGCTGACTGAGGACATTAAACAGTCGGCTGTTGACAGAATCCTTAGGGAAAACCAACGGGAAGGGAAGTGAGTGACACCATGCAGTGAGGTCAGGATTTTGTCAGAAGCAAGCAGAACCATCTAGCAGTCTAGGCTCATATATGTAAACGAGGCCTGCGGCCCAGCGGCTGCAAGTTTGACATGCTTGGACTCTAGACAAGGGAGCAGAGGTCTCGCCTTGCAGAGGCTGTGCAGGCCTGTTAGAGCTGCATTGAGGTGAGGTGGAGCATAGTAGAAGATAGCAAGCAGGCAGAAACCTGGTTATGAAGGCTTTTGAAGGTCAGACCATTTAAAATAAGTGCTTCACATTGCCAAGTGTTTTGGTGTGGTTGTGAAACATTTTCATATGGCTTACTGAAGTACACCCTAATCTATGTAAGACCATTTTATTATAAACAAGTTTTTGTTTGCTATAATTTAACTGTCTCTTTTTCATACACGCAATCCACTTTTGCTGAAATTTCTCTTGGTTGATATTGTGGCCTTACCACAAGCCCAAGAGGAACACAGATGGATACCAGGCTTAAAGTGCTCCAAGGTGATCAAGTAAGTGGACGGAAAACAAAAAAGGAATCAGGCTGGAGGTGGGAGAAAAACTAGAAGGGCCTTGGAAAGGGATAAAGCATGCCAGAGAGAGGAGCCCTGTCCTGGCTGAGGTGGCCTAGAGAAGAGCGGAGAGGAGGGCCCAGGAAGGTGAGTGGGCTTGGGAGCCACAGGGAAGGCGTGGGGGGTGGGAGAGCGCTTCTTCAGTTCACAGCAGGGTCCTCTGCTGATCATGGCTAAATCGTAGTGCTTGCTGTGATTATAGATCCGGTGGGAAGAAGGGGACTTCCAAGCTGGGGATGCGCAGGGGGTCTTCCAGAAAGGATCAGGAGATGCCTGTGGTCGCCAGAGGCTGCTATAAGCCCCAATTTCCGGGCAGTCATGACACCACAGAAAGCAGTGGACTAGAAATATAGCCTGTAATGTTGGGTCTACACCTTGCAGAATTGTATGACCTTGAGCAGGTCAGTTGTCTCCTGTGCCCCTGAGGTCCCTCTGTGAATAAATGAAGTGGTTGCATTAGGTCAGCTTTTATTTTGAAACAGCATTGGGACTGGATCCTTTCTTCCATCTACATTTTATCTGAAGGACCATTCCTAAAGTAGACGAGGTTGGAGTTGCTCAGGTTGAAGTAAGAGTTGAGGGCGGTGTGCTGCTTGATCAGCCTATGAGGGCTCTCGCTCAAATGGCCACTACAGTCGCTTGGACCTCCAAGCATTCAGAAAGTCGGTCATGCAGTGCTGCTCCTGGCCCAGGGCTCTCGGACAGTTGTTCCAGCAACAGCAGCGATTCCCTGTGGTCTGCTGGGAGTCACGTTGGCAGCAGAGGGAACCTTTCTGAACCCATTGTGCTGCTCTCAGTGCATCTAGATGGGGAAGAAAAGTCAGCCAACTACGGTGAAGGTCAGTCAGCCTCCCTCCCTGCAGACGCCACAGTAGTACCTGGGCCTCTGCAGGGAGCCAGCCCAGGGCCCGTGGCCTTCCACTGTGCCAGCTGGAGAAAGTCACCGCTGCCACTCCCTGTTTGCAGAGCTCCCTGGGCTTGGGCTTGGAGCTGTAATAAACATCCTCTCACTATGGGAGGTAGGGGAAATGGAGAAGGGAGAGGTAATCACTCATATAGCAAACAGTTCTTACAGGGACAGTTTGTTGAGCACTGTCCCTGTAAGAACTGTTCAAACCTGTGCCCGGAATCGAACCTGGAACCCTTCAGTCCGCAGGCTGATACTCTGTCCACTGAGCCAAACCGGCCAGATCCAAATAGATATAATTTTGATTCATTCACACCGGATGGCTATTGTGTTGGCTGTTGTCGTTTTTTTATTTGATAATCTAAGGCAGTGGCCGGCAAACCGTGGCTCACGAGCCGCATGCAGCTCTTTGGACCCTTAAGTGTGGCTCTTCCACAAAATACCCTGTGTGGGCGCACACGTACAGTGCGATTGAAACCTTGTGGCAGAAGTCGTTTTTCGGCCTGGGCGAGTCTATTTTGAAGAAGTGGCATTAGAAGAAGTGGGGGGTGTCGGTCGGGCGACGGGAGACACGGCGCAGGCGGAGAGGAGCACGCTACTCATGCACGAGTTGAAATGGAGAGTGAGTACGTAGATCTGCTGCATATCAAGGTACGTTGGTTATCAAGAGGAAACATTTTGAAACGTCTCACTTCCTTATTAACAGAAATTAAAGCATTTCTCCTTGAGAAGGGTGTACACTATCCAGAACTAACGAACGATCAGTGGATCCAAAAATTTTATTTCATGGTAGACGTTACGTCTCATCTAAATCAGCTTAATCGTAAACTACAGGGGAAAGGAAACACAGTTTTTTCAATGTTAGAAGAAGTTATTCGAAAACAAATTATCTTTTTGCTCAAGCCTTTGAAAGCGAAACTTGGAGCAAAGTTTGATTCACTTTCCAAGCCTGTTGAAACATCGCCAAGAAAATAATTCTGATATTGACATTTGCTATTTCGAAACACTTTTAAATATGAGGGAAGCTTTTCTCAACAGGTTTCAGGAATTCAGAAACAGCAAAGCGACGTTAGCCTTTGTTAAAAAACCTCTTGATGCTACTGTAACAGAATTAAATTTTTCTCCCTTTAATATTGACATTGGCAACTTTGAAATGCAATTGCTGGATTTAAAAAACAAAGAACTGTGGAGCTCGAAATATGAACATCTCTGTGCTGATATAGAAATATTAGAGAAAAACAAATGTGAACAGTACAAGTGGTCTGCTTTGAAAGACCTGGAATAGTACTCCTGACTCATAGAATCAACTGAAAAAAACTAGCATTTGCTGTTCTTTCCTTATTCGGGTCTACATATTTATGCGAACAATCATTTTCAAGCATGAACCTTATCAAGAGTAAATTGAGAAGTCGTCTTATTGATGAGAACCTGGAATCGTGCCTAAAATTAGAAACAACATACAAACCCGACTTACTCAGCGAACATACCTCAATCAGATTGAGGATGTTTTTAGCAAAGGCCAGCTTAGGAGTACCCTAATTAAGTTAATAACAATGTACCTACCTATATAGTTTAAATTTAAAATATTTGGCTCTCAAAAGAAATTTCAATCGGTGTACTGTTGATATTTGGCTCTGTTGACTAATGAGTTTGCCGACCACTGATCTAAGGGGAATGAGGTCAGTGCCCCTGGCTAAATCATCAGGTATTGCATGTTTTAAAAATGCTTGCGACACACCGGTTGAAAACCACTGGATTACAGGATAGTTACGATTATGTACTCTCTCGAGTGTGGTTACACTTCTGAAGGTCTGAAAAAGAGCTATTTCAAAAGCGTGTCACCTACGCCTGGCCCGGTCGCTCAGTTGAGCAACGTCCCAGGCACGGAAAGGTTGCCGGTTTGATTTCCCAGTCAGGGCACACACCCAGGTTGTGGGTTTGATCCCTGGTCAGTGTGTGTATGTACAGAAGGCAACCGACAATTGTTTCTCATATCAATGTTTCTCTCTCTCCTCTCTAAAATCAATAAAAACATTCTTTAAGTGTGTTACCTAGATGCACAATAAACAATGGACAGTGCTTGCTTCAGGCAAAGATAAACCTTTTACTAAACAAGTTTTAGACCTGGGGCGTGACTCTTCACCATGACCAGCCCGGTTAGGAATTTATGAATAGATCACCCTGTGAGGTTACTTTCAGTCGGCTCTATTACAGCACCCCTTTGCACCCACAGTACCTACTATGTGAAATAAAGGTTAGTCCTGGGCTTGGAACTGAAAGAAAAGTTGGAGAGGGCACTTAGACACTGAATGAACCTCTATTTGCCAGACCCATGCTATGCATTTTTAAAAATATATTTTTATGAATTTCAGAGAGGGGAAAAAGAAAAACATCAATGATGAGAGAGAATCCTTGGTCGGCTGTCTCCTGCACACCCCTCACTGGGGATTGAGCCCTCAGCCCAGGCATGTGTCCTGACTGGGAATCCAACCATGACCTCCTGGTTCATAGGTTGATGCTCAACCGCTGAGCCACGCTGGCCAGACCTTGCTATGCATGTTTCATTGATTGTGTACTGCTCACCTCAGCTCTTTGAGAGTGCATTATCATCTCTTTTTATGGAGGAGGAAACAGATTCAGTAAGGTTAAGTCTCTTGCCCAAAGTATCACACCAGATACAAGTTGGATTCAAATCGGGGTTAATCTGGCTGCTTCTAGACCACCCCTCCCCTCCCCCCTGAATCCACAGCTTAGCAACTCCTGTCAAGTTGGTCTATCGCTGTGAGCCTCAGTGACCTGTTTGTGACGTGAGTCATGATAACCCTGACTCCCTTATAGTGTTACACGCACTGAATAAGAAAGTGAAGGTGAAACCCTTTACAGCTGATAATGCTGAAATCCTTTTACAACTGATAACACTTATGCAAATAGAAAGTATTGTTGCTAAGGAGAGGAAGTGGGTGTCCTGATAGCAGCCTCCTTGCCCTCCCTGGAAGATGAAAAACTTGGGAGCGAATAGCCAAGCAGTGACTCCAGGGAGACGGACATCCTAGGTTTGCTCTCTTCGCTCTAGTGGCCCAGGGACTATAGGAGCTGGACCGAGGTAGGAAGGGAGTGTAGGAGGGGAGGTGGGTCCAGGGAGGGCGAGAGAGGCCTTAGTCAGGTCAAGGCCTGGAGCTCCAAACTGGACTTTGAAGTGTCTGATAGTATCTTTTCTTTCTCTTCCAGTTTCGTTTTTTTAAATAGTAATTTTATTGAGGACTTACAGGGATGTGGTAGTTTCAGAGGCAGGACAGCAGGATGGGAAAGACAGGGATTTAATGAGCTGTTCTTGGGAAGGCCGCCACCAGGCACTGCAGCCATGAGATTCCCTAGCTCCCCACTGGCTCCCTGCCAGACTGGGCTACCTGCGTTGTTTAACCCACCGAGGACAATGCCTAACGCTGAGGCCTTTTCCTTCCTGGCCTTTCCTGGGAAGGGAGGGATAACAATTGAGTCTGACTGTTTATACCCAGGTGTTTGCGCCCAGAAGCCCCGGCTCTAAACCAAATACCACATGTCCATCCGGCCGTCATGACAGGCTCCTCACGCAGCAGGCAGACTCCTCAGTGGCCTTCCATTCGTTCCTGGCTGTGCTGAGACCAAAGGGGCAGCCCTTGTCTTCCCCCAGACTTTCTTTATGAACCCAACTTTGGTTTTTCTCATCTCTCCTTTTTAAAATATATATTTATTTATATTGCTTTCAGAGAGGAAGGGAGGGAGGGAGGGAGAGAAACATCAATGATGAGAGAGTATCATTGATTGGCTGCCCCCTGCATGCAACCCAGGCATGTGTCCTGACCGGGAATCAAACTGTGACCTCTTGGTTCTTGGGTCGACGCTTAGCCACTGAGCCATGCCAGCTGTGCTCATCTCTCCTTTTTGATGATAGTGGAAATGCCAGGCCTCAATCCAAAACTGATATATGGAGAGAGAGAGAGAGAGAGAGAGAGAGAGAGAGAGAGAAAGCTCACCTAATTTGGATCTGGGGAAATAATCAGTATAAATATGGAGGAAAATCTAAACTCTCTAACTGATCTAAAAAGAACTGCTGAAATCAGGGCCTGCTCTGCTGCCCAGGTAACACGCTTCTGGGGTGGCAACATGCCACTGCACCTGGCAAGGACGTGGGTAGAACACTCCATCTGTCATCCTGTTTGCACTGACAGTTCGACAAGGAAGCCCTCCCCTCATCTTAGAGCACAGGCCAGCCTCACCCCACTCCCTGAACTTAAACTGTCACCAAATTCCACACGGACCCACGGAGCCAGCTTCCTGCCAGCTGTGCTGCTCCGGCCACAGGCTCAGTGAAAGGTCACTCATTGTGATGATGCAGGTTCCATTGGATCGTTTTGTGTGTTTTTTAAATATGTTTTTATTGATTTTAGAGGGAGGGAGAGAGAGAAAAAACAACACATTGATTGGTCGCCTCCTATATGCACCCTGACCGGGGTCAAACCTGTGACCCTTCAGTGCACGGGACATCGCTCCAACCCACTGAGCCACACTGGCCAGGGCATTGGATCTTACTCTTACCCCCGAGAAGTCTCCCTCTTCCTCTACAATGATGGCACCTTCGGAGAGTATCTCAAATGTGTTTTAAGTGAGTCCTTCCCGCTCCCAGGTGGTGTCTGCTGGGTGAGACCACCCAGTTTTCCGGGTACCCCTCATGCAACATCACCACTGCCCCCAGGCATCCCCTCACAGCCTGGGCTCCAGGGTTAGAACTGCTCATTGGCCCTCATACTCCACTTACTGGAGTGTCCCCAAAGGAGTGTTAGTGTTTGGGTAAAATTGCTCTTTCCATCTTCATATGCCACTTCCATCTCCCTCTGACCCCCCTGGGACCCCGAGGCTGACTGATAGACACCATACTCAACTCCAAGTCCCTCTTCTCTCGGACTCTGAAGCTGCCCTTGGACCCAGCATGTCACCCCTGACCCCTTTCCCTTAAGAAAGGTGTCTCCCAGGAGGCTCCTCGGGTGGGAGACCCAGGCAAGTCTGTCCTACGTGTTCCAGGGGCTCCTGCTATGGCTCAACCCTGGCTGGACATGAACCCACAGCTTACACTGGAGTGAGACCCCAATGTGACCTGTAAACTCATGGAGGTTGTCGCCAGCCAGGCCCAAGAACTGGGAGGCCAACTCTGAGGAGGACCCAGAATGCTGGGGAACAGCGGAAGCCGAGGATCAAGCACCTTGTACACCCAGGCCCACATGTGGAAACAGCTGTTCAAACTATAACACAACCGAGTTGATTGTGTCAATCACCGAAGGAAAGTCGGTGTAAATAGAACTAGGAAAACCAGGCTTGTCTATCAGGATTGCCCAATGGACAAAGTAAATATTTAGTTCCAGCCCTGGAATGGTGCCCGCTAATTCCGTGCTTCACTATCATTTTTCCTTTTATTCATTCATCCTGCAAACATTTGCTGCCGCCTCCCCTCCGTGCGGCCAGTCCTGGCCTGACACTTCCATACTCTGATGTGAACCTCAGGGGAAGGAGGAGCGGGGAGCAGAGACTGGGGAAGGCTTCCCGAAGGAGTTACTTTTAATCTGGGTTTTGCATTGATTTTTTTTTTTTAAGAGAGAGTGGATGGGAGGGGGAGAGACAGAGAGAGAGAGACATCGATGTGAGCCACATCAATCAGTTGCCTCCTGCATGAGTCCCAGTGGGATTGAACCTGTGGAATCGAACCCAGGACCCTTCAGTCCACTGAGCCAAACCAGCTAGAGCTTAAGCTGGGTTCTGGCTGATGTGTAGACCTCGTGAGAAGAGCCACAAGGCGGGTAAGGACAGGTCTAGGGAACAGTACATGACCCCAGGGTCTGTGGGTGGCCCGGTGATTCCTGCAGCCAAGCTCCCTGTGGGCGAGGACTCCCTATAGCACTCAGACCCAGAGAAACAGCGAGGACTGCAGGGCTGGCACCCCACTCCCTGGCTGGCAAGGAGAATGCCTTTACCTTTCTTCTTTTTTTTTTTTTAATATATTTTATGATAAAAGGGAGAGGGATAGAGAGTTAGAAACTTCGATCAGCTGCCTCCTGCACACTTCCTACTGGGGATGTGCCCGGAATCGAACCCGGGACCCCCCAGTCCGCAGGCCGACACTCAATCCACTGAGCCAAACTGGCTAGGGTGCCTTTACCTTTCTAAGCCTCCGTTTCCTTCAGGAACATGGCCGAGGATGCTGATGATCAGAGGGTGGGCTTGAGTATCAAACTGTCTAGGTCCAGATCCTACTACCTGCTGGCCCTGGGCCCCCTGATTCCTTTTCCTCATTGAATGTGGAGAAAATAGAGACACCCGCCTCCAAAGGATTGAAAGGGGAAGCATGTCAAGTAGTTTCACCTGAGTAAACATCCGCTGCTTTTAAGGTACTGTTATGTGTGTAGAGTCAGGACCCGCAATGCCTGCCCCAGTTCTTCCAGTCCGGTATTGATTGAGGGCCTACTACGTGCTCACTGCTGCTGCTGCTGCTGCTACTGCTGTCAGGGCACTGGTGCACTTGGTCCTGCGGGTTGGCCTCCCCAGGAGGCTAATGGGGTGCAGGATGTTCGTTAAGGAATGCCTCTGGGAGCAACACCTGGGGAAGGGGAAGGGGACTGAGAAGGGGAGAAGTGACTGCCGCGCAGGCCCAGTGCTAACCTCCACTGGCCCTACAGACCTCTGGGGCTGGAACGGCCCTTGGGAGTCCCAGTGGGTCCGTCATTGGCTGGGCCTCCGCAGGAAGGAGTGTGACCTTGAGTGAGAGGTTTCCTCTCCCTGGAGAGGCCGGCAGCTGAAGGCATCTGTGCTCTGACAGCTAGGACAAGCCTTTCTTCTGTTTTTCTATGTTTTCATTTACTTTTTTAGAGAGAGAGGAAGGGAGAGGGACAGAGAGATAGGAACACTGATCACATCGATTGGCTGCTTCCTGCACACCCCCTACTGGAGATGGAGCCTGCAACCCAGGCATGTGCCCTGACCTGGAATCAAACCAGTGACCTCTTAGTTCATGGGTCGACCCTCCACCACTGAGCCGCGCCGGCCGGGCCAGAACAAGCCTTTCTTAAAGGGGGCGCTGAGCTCTGCCCCACAGTGTCCACCAGGAAAACCACACATGACCCCCCTGCTTCCTGAAGAGGCTGTGCCCTGGGAGCGTATGCTCTCAAGGTTGCTGTCAGGTTAAAGGAGGCCATGGATCAAAGTACCTTACAAAAAGGCCTGGCGTAACAAAGCGGGTCTGCAAACCATGACGACCAAAGGTAGCAAGACCTCAGGTGAGCAGAATGGGAGGAAGAGCATCCGGCTTGGACAGCACTCAGCTGCCCAGTGGTGTCTGGATCCTGTTCCTGCCGCACTCCCGGCCGTGACGTGGACAGGACTCCACCCCGGGGGTCCTGCACCTAGCCAGTCTCTCCTGGGCCGGTCAATAAAACTCCTGCACGAGGAGCCTCCTCACTCCACCTGGGGCAGCAGCAGGGGCACCGGCTGAGGGGGCGTCTGCAAGAGGGGGCTGGATGATGGGTGGGAGCTGGGCTGCTGGGCAATGGTCCTGGCACCTCCAGCTCAGAGAGGCAAGAGGCAGGCAGAACCAGGGAGGTGAGGGCATGAGGGGGGGGGGATGGGGGCATAAGGACACATATGTAATAACTTAATCAATAAAGAAATTATATATATGTGGCCAGCAGAGACCCAGGGGGCAAGAATAAGAGATTTCCTTGGCAATGGCCTCTCCCAAGTTGTTGGAAAATGGTAGGAAATCTACAAGCAGAAGGCCTGCTCCAACACCCGCTCTGAGGTGTGCCAAGCTGCCCGCCCCACAGGAATCACCCATTCCAGAAGGGAAAAACCCAGTGCTCAGTTTGCTATCAGTTTCTGGAAGGTGTGGTCAGCTGAAGGGAGAGGGGGTTGGCCAAGAGGAGGAAGTGGTGCAGTCTTGGCCCTGCTTTTGTTCGCCCTTCTCTCTCTTGGTCTGTTTCCCTGAAGCAGGTGGGATAGGGGTAGGTCACCAAACCTAGCAAATACAACTACAGGACACTCAGTGGAATTTCAATTTCAGATAAACAAGTAATGTTTTAGTGTAAATGTGCGCCATGCAGTTTTGGGGATATACTTACACTAAGAAAAAATGTGTTGTTCAGCCCCAGCCTACCCTGGGTCAGTTGGTTGAGTGTCATCCTGTGCACCGTAAGGTCAAGGTTAGATTCCCCGTTGGGGTGGGTCCGGGAGGCAACCAATCAATGTTTCTCCCATCAATGCTTCTCTCTCTCTCCCTCTCCCTCTCTCTAAAATCAATAAAAACATATTTTTTGGGGGAAAATTGTTGTTTATCTGAAATTGAAGTTTTTCTGGTAACCCTAGGTGGGTGCAGACAATGTGCTAGGCAGGGGAAGGCTGCCGCAAAGGTAGACAGGACAGGCCCACCCGCAGCCAGCCAGGGGCAAAGCAGTGACAGAGAGGGGGACACATCAGAGGGCACAGGGGGAATCCTGGGAATCCTGCAGCAGCTGGGCAGGGGCAGGGAAGGGTGGAGGAAAGGAGAAAGGGGGCGGGTCCCAGCCTAACA